>NC_088397.1:67470024-67735024 GCF_034236695.1 Oncorhynchus nerka | reverse complement strand
ACTTCCCTGTAAATACTGAGTGTGATCTGGACTGATGGGTGATGAACACTATCTAATCACCAGCCTTATCCTCTCATTTCCTCAGACCCATGTCCTGTCCTATTGGAAACTGCACCAGTGGGCAAAGACTACAGTACACAGCATTACATAATAGCATTATTATGCAAAGTCTTCAGTTAAAGTTGACCTTTCAGTCTCAAGTAAATATTCCCTTGAGGTGGCTATTCAGCATTGAGGATGAGTAAAACAGATACGAAGAGGGAGATTGACGTGAATGTTTGATGCAGGTCTTTTTGTCCTCTCGTGGGTGACTAGATGACAGTGGAGTGTCCTCTCGTGGGTGACTAGATGACAGTGGAGTGTCCTCTCGTGGGTGACTAGATGACAGTGGAGTGTCCTCTCGTGGGTGACTAGATGATAGTGGAGTGTCCTCTCGTGGGTGACTAGATGACAGTGGAGTGTCCTCTCGTGGGTGACTAGATGATAGTGGAGTGTCCTCTCGTGAGTGACTATATGACAGTGGAGTGTCCTCTCGTGGGTGACTAGATGATAGTGGAGTGTCCTCTCGTGGGTGACTAGATGACAGTGGAGTGTCCTCTCGTGGGTGACTAGATGACAGTGGAGTGTCCTCTCCCAATCATGGCTTTGATTAAGAGGTAGCTCACCAGTCTCTAGTCTCCATTTGGTTACTATAGGCTCAGTCTATACAACTCTGTGGTGTCCTGATAAAGCTATAGATAGTATAGGACAGGGCTCTCCAACCCTGTTCCTGGAGAGCTACAATCCTGTAGGTTTCCATTCCAACCCTATTCTAGCGCGTCTGATTCTAATAATTAGCTGGTTGACAAGATGAATCAGGTTAGTTTACAACTGGGGTTGGGAAAAAAAAGCCTACAGGAGGGTGAGTCTCCAGGAACAGGGTTGGATCGGCTGATGTAAAAAGCTTTATAAATACATTTGATTGATAGGCTAATATGCAGAGACATTTTGTAGCAGCAAACTAGGAGCAGACATTCACCAATGTAATTATTGTGATGGCTCTGGGATCTTTATAGAAATGGTAGGCTGTTAGTCAGACAAAATGAGAGAGATTGATCCCTGGCTTACGCATGTATTGTATGTGACTGTTTATTCACACACGTTCTAATCATCAGATAAATCAGCTCTTTGGGCTACCTCTGGAACCACTCTCCATTGGGCTAGATTGTTTGCTCTTTGGGCTACCTCAGGAAACACTCTCCATTGGGCTAGATTGTTTGCTCTTTGGGCTACCTCAGGAACCACTCTCCATTGGGATAGATTGTTTGCTCTTTGGGCTACCTCAGGAACCACTCTCCATTGGGCTAGATTGTTTGCTCTTTGGGCTACCTCAGGAACCACTCTCCATTGGGATAGATTGTTTGCTCTTTGGGCTACCTCAGGAACCACTCTCCATTGGGATAGATTGTTTGCTCTTTGGGCTACCTCAGGAACCACTCGTGTGCTAATGTAATGGTTGGTAAGGGAGTCGAGTTTCCCACAGATCTCTAACCCTTTCTATTGAAATCACACTGCTCAGTTTACCTAAGGCCCATCCACTCAGAGGTCTCATTCTCCTGGGCTACAATACACAGCTACTGATAGCCTGGGAAACCAAGCTCCACTCACAATAGACTGCCAGACAATGACTTCTGGTCATTTACGAGGACAAATAATAAGAACACCAAATCAATATCTGTAAACACATGCCATATAAGAGATTTGCAGAGCAGCGATATTCAATGCATGTTTTGAGTCAGCAATGTGGCTGTGTAATCTTCACTACACAACTGTCGAGGTGGAGGATAGGCTGGGAAGTAAAATCAGAGGAAAGATATGTAAAAAGGCATAAGGGAGGCTGGGGGTAGAGAGTGGAAGGGGAGGGAGTGATGCAGGGATGAGAGGGAAAAATGACAGACAAAAGAGGTATAAGACATTCAATAAAGACAGGGAGATTGTAGGAAGAACAAAGAGATTGAGGAATGTACACGAAGAAGAGAGGGGAGAAAAGGGAGAAATATATGGAGAAAATAAAGGGGTGAAGGAGGACAGAAAGACAGAGTGAGGAACGTGCCCACAGTGCAGGGTCACTCATTGGTCAAGTGCCTCTGCCCTTGGCGTTGCAAATCCCTCTTTCTTCTGCTTTCCTCTCTCTCTCTGTTTCTGTCTCTCTGTTTCTGTATATCTGTCTCTCTGTTTCTGTCTCTCTGTTTCTGTATATCTGTCTCTCTGTTTCTGTTTCTCTGTTTCTGTCTCTCTGTTTCTGTATATCTGTCTCTGTTTCTGTCTCTCTGTTTCTGTATATCTGTCTCTGTTTCTGTCTCTCTGTCTCTCTGTTTCTGTATATCTGTCTCTCTGTTTCTGTATATCTGTCTCTCTGTTTCTGTATATCTCTCTGTTTCTGTCTCTCTGTTTCTGTATATCTCTCTGTTTCTGTATATCTCTGTTTCTGTCTCTCTGTTTCTGTATATCTGTCTCTCTGTTTCTGTATATCTGTCTCTCTGTTTCTGTCTCTCTGTTTCTGTATATCTGTCTCTCTGTTTCTGTATATCTGTCTCTCTGTTTCTGTATATCTGTCTCTCTGTTTCTGTCTCTCTGTTTCTGTATATCTCTGTTGCTGTCTCTCTGTTTCTGTCTCTCTGTTTCTGTATATCTCTGTTTCTGTCTCTCTGTTTCTGTATATCTCTCTGTTTCTGTCTCTCTGTTTCTGTATATCTGTCTCTCTGTTTCTGTTTCTCTGTTTCTGTCTCTCTGTTTCTGTATATCTGTCTCTGTTTCTGTCTCTCTGTTTCTGTATATCTGTCTCTGTTTCTGTCTCTCTGTCTCTCTGTTTCTGTCTCTCTGTTTCTGTATATCTGTCTCTCTGTTTCTGTATATCTGTCTCTCTGTTTCTGTCTCTGTCTCTGTATATCTGTCTCTGTTTCTGTCTCTCTGTTTCTGTATATCTCTCTGTTTCTGTCTCTCTGTTTCTGTATATCTCTCTGTTTCTGTATATCTCTCTGTTTCTGTATATCTCTGTTTCTGTCTCTCTGTTTCTGTATATCTGTCTCTCTGTTTCTGTATATCTGTCTCTCTGTTTCTGTCTCTCTGTTTCTGTATATCTGTCTCTCTGTTTCTGTATATCTGTCTCTCTGTTTCTGTATATCTGTTTCTGTATATCTGTCTCTCTGTTTCTGTATATCTGTCTCTCTGTTTCTGTATATCTGTCTCTCTGTTTCTGTCTCTCTGTTTCTGTATATCTCTGTTGCTGTCTCTCTGTTTCTGTATATCTCTCTGTTTCTGTATATCTCTGTTTCTGTCTCTCTGTTTCTGTATATCTCTCTGTTTCTGTCTCTCTGTTTCTGTATATCTCTCTGTTTCTGTCTCTCTGTTTCTGTATATCTCTCTGTTTCTGTCTCTCTGTTTCTGTTTCTCTCTGTTTCTGTCTCTCTGTTTCTGTCTCTCTGTTTCTGTTTCTGTCTCTCTGTTTCTGTCTCTCTGTTTCTGTTTCTGTCTCTCTGTTTCTGTCTCTCTGTTTCTGTTTCTCTCTGTTTCTGTCTCTCTGTCTCTCTGTTTCTGTCTCTCTGTTTCTGTCTCTCTGTTTCTGTTTCTGTCTCTCTGTTTCTGTCTCTCTGTTTCTGTCTCTCTGTTTCTGTCTATCTGTCTCTGTTTCTGTTATATCTCTGTTTCTGTCTCTCTGTTTCTGTCTGTCTCTGTTTCTGTCTCTGTCTCTGTTTCTGTCTCTCTGTTCTGTCTCTCTGTTTCTGTCTCTCTGTTTCTGTCTATCTGTCTCTCTGTTTCTGTCTCTCTGTTTCTGTCTCTGTCTCTCTGTTTCTGTTTCTGTTATCTGTTTCTGTCTATCTGTCTCTCTCTCTTTCTGTCTCTCTGTTTCTGTCTCTCTGTTTCTGTTTCTGTCTCTCTGTTTCTGTCTCTCTGTTTCTGTATCTCTGTCTCTCTGTTTCTGTCTCTCTGTTTCTGTTCTCTGTTTCTGTCTATCTGTTTCTGTTTCTCTCTCTGTTTCTGTCTCTCTGTTTCTGTTATCTGTCTCTCTGTTTCTGTCTCTCTGTTTCTGTATCTCTCTGTTTCTGTCTCTCTGTTTCTGTCTCTCTGTTTCTGTTTCTATCTCTGTTTCTGTCTCTCTGTTTCTGTCTCTCTGTTTCTGTCTCTCTGTTTCTGTATATCTCTCTGTTTCTGTCTCTCTGTTTCTGTATATCTCTCTGTTTCTGTCTCTCTGTTTCTGTCTCTCTGTTTCTGTCTCTCTGTTTCTGTATATCTCTCTGTTTCTGTCTCTCTGTTTCTGTATATCTCTCTGTTTCTGTCTCTCTGTTTCTGTATATCTCTCTGTTTCTGTCTCTCTGTCTCTCTGTCTTCTGTTTCTGTCTCTCTGTTTCTGTCTCTCTGTTTCTGTCTCTCTGTTTCTGTCTCTCTGTTTCTGTCTCTCTGTTTCTGTCTCTCTGTTTCTGTCTCTGTTTGTTTCTGTCTCTCTGTTTCTGTCTCTCTGTTTCTGTCTCTCTGTCTCTCTGTTTCTGTCTCTGTCTGTCTCTCTGTCTTCTGTTTCTGTCTTCTGTTTCTGTCTCTCTGTTTCTGTCTCTCTGTTTCTGTCTCTGTTTCTGTCTCTCTGTTTCTGTCTCTCTGTTTTCTGTATATCTCTGTCTCTCTGTTTCTGTCTCTCTGTTTCTGTTTCTGTCTCTCTGTTTCTGTCTCTCTGTTTCTGTTTCTGTCTCTCTGTTTCTGTCTCTCTGTCTTCTGTTTCTGTCTATCTCTCTGTTTCTGTCTCTCTGTCTCTCTGTTTCTGTCTCTCTGTCTCTCTGTTTCTGTTATCTGTCTCTCTGTTTCTGTCTATCTGTCTCTCTGTTTCTGTATATCTGTCTCTGTTTCTGTCTCTCTGTCTCTCTGTTTCTGTTATCTGTCTCTCTGTTTATCTGTCTCTCTGTTTCTGTCTATCTCTCTGTTTCTGTCTCTCTGTCTTCTGTTTCTGTCTCTCTGTTTCTGTCTCTCTGTTTCTGTCTCTCTGTTTCTGTCTCTCTGTTTCTGTTTATCTCTCTGTTTCTGTCTCTCTGTTTCTGTCTCTCTGTCTCTCTGTTTCTGTCTATCTCTCTGTTTCTGTCTCTCTGTTTCTGTCTCTCTGTTTCTGTTTCTGTCTCTCTGTCTTCTGTTTCTGTTTCTGTCTCTCTGTTTCTGTCTCTCTGTTTCTGTTTCTGTTTCTGTCTCTCTGTTTCTGTTTCTGTCTGTTTCTGTTATCTGTCTCTCTGTTTCTGTCTCTCTGTTTCTGTCTCTCTCTCTGTTTCTGTCTCTCTGTTTCTGTCTCTCTGTCTCTCTGTTTCTGTCTCTCTGTTTCTGTATCTCTCTCTGTTTCTGTCTCTCTGTTTCTGTTCTCTGTCTCTCTGTTTCTGTCTCTCTGTCTGTCTCTGTTTCTGTCTCTCTGTTTCTGTCTGTTTCTGTCTCTCTGTTTCTGTCTGTCTCTCTGTTTCTGTCTCTCTGTGTCTCTGTTTCTGTTTCTGTCTCTCTGTTTCTGTCTCTCTGTTTCTGTCTCTCTGTCTCTCTGTTTCTGTCTCTCTGTTTCTGTCTCTCTGTCTCTCTGTTTCTGTCTTCTGTCTCTCTGTTTCTGTTTCTGTCTCTCTGTTTCTGTTCTCTCTCTGTTTCTGTTTCTGTCTCTCTGTTTCTGTCTATGTCTCTGTTTCTGTTATCTGTCTCTCTGTTTCTGTCTCTCTGTTTCTGTCTCTCTGTTTCTGTCTCTCTGTTTCTGTCTCTGTCTCTCTGTTTCTGTATCTCTGTCTCTCTGTCTCTCTGTCTCTCTGTCTCTCTGTTTCTCTCTCTCTGTTTCTGTCTCTCTGTTTCTGTCTCTCTGTTTCTGTATATCTGTCTGTCTCTGTTTCTGTCTCTCTGTTTCTGTATATCTGTCTCTCTGTTTCTGTATATCTGTCTCTCTGTTTCTGTCTCTCTGTTTCTGTATATCTGTCTCTCTGTTTCTGTATATCTGTCTCTCTGTTTCTGTATATCTGTCTCTCTGTTTCTGTCTCTCTGTTTCTGTATATCTCTGTTGCTGTCTCTCTGTTTCTGTATATCTCTCTGTTTCTGTCTCTCTGTTTCTGTCTCTCTGTTTCTGTCTCTCTGTCTCTGTTTCTGTCTCTCTGTTTCTGTATATCTCTCTGTTTCTGTCTCTCTGTTTCTGTATATCTCTCTGTTTCTGTCTCTCTGTTTCTGTCTCTCTGTCTCTCTGTTTCTGTCTCTCTGTTTCTGTCTCTCTGTTTCTGTATATCTCTCTCTGTTTCTGTCTCTCTGTTTCTGTATATCTCTCTGTTTCTGTCTCTCTGTTTCTGTATATCTCTCTGTTTCTGTCTCTCTGTCTCTCTGTTTCTGTATATCTCTCTGTTTCTGTCTCTCTGTTTCTGTATATCTCTCTGTTTCTGTCTCTCTGTTTCTGTATATCTCTGTTTCTGTATATCTCTGTTTCTGTATATATCTCTGTTTCTGTCTCTCTGTTTCTGTATATCTCTGTTTCTGTCTCTCTGTTTCTGTATATCTGTCTCTCTGTTTCTGTCTCTCTGTTTCTGTATATCTGTCTCTCTGTTTCTGTCTCTCTGTTTCTGTATATCTGTCTCTCTGTTTCTGTATATCTGTTTCTGTATATCTGTCTCTCTGTTTCTGTCTCTCTGTTTCTGTCTCTCTGTTTCTGTATATCTCTCTGTTTCTGTCTCTCTGTTTCTGTATATCTGTCTCTCTGTTTCTGTCTCTCTGTTTCTGTATATCTCTCTGTTTCTGTCTCTCTGTTTCTGTATATCTCTCTGTTTCTGTCTCTCTGTTTCTGTATATCTGTCTCTCTGTTTCTGTCTCTCTGTTTCTGTCTCTCTGTTTCTGTCTCTCTGTTTCTGTCTCTCTGTTTCTGTTTCTGTTATCTCTGTTTCTGTCTCTCTGTTTCTGTTTCTGTCTCTCTGTTTCTGTCTCTCTGTTTCTGTATATCTCTCTGTTTCTGTCTCTCTGTTTCTGTATATCTCTCTGTTTCTGTCTCTCTGTTTCTGTCTCTCTCTCTCTGTTTCTGTCTCTCTGTTTCTGTCTCTCTGTTTCTGTCTCTCTGTTTCTGTATCTCTCTGTTTCTGTCTCTCTGTTTCTGTATATCTCTCTGTTCTCTCTCTGTCTCTCTGTTCTCTGTTTCTCTCTCTGTTTCTGTCTCTCTGTCTCTCTGTTTCTGTATATCTCTCTGTTTCTGTCTCTCTGTTTCTGTATATCTCTCTGTTTCTGTCTCTCTGTTTCTGTATATCTCTGTTTCTGTCTCTCTGTTTCTGTATATCTCTGTTTCTGTATATATCTCTGTTTCTGTCTCTCTGTTTCTGTATATCTGTCTCTCTGTTTCTGTCTCTCTGTTTCTGTATATCTGTCTCTCTGTTTCTGTCTCTCTGTTTCTGTATATCTGTCTCTCTGTTTCTGTATATCTGTTTCTGTATATCTGTCTCTCTGTTTCTGTCTCTCTGTTTCTGTATATCTCTCTGTTTCTGTCTCTCTGTTTCTGTATATCTCTCTGTTTCTGTCTCTCTGTTTCTGTATATCTGTCTCTCTGTTTCTGTCTCTCTGTTTCTGTATATCTCTCTGTTTCTGTCTCTCTGTTTCTGTATATCTGTCTCTCTGTTTCTGTATATCTGTCTCTCTGTTTCTGTATATCTGTCTCTCTGTTTCTGTATATCTCTCTGTTTCTGTCTCTCTGTCTCTCTGTTTCTGTATATCTGTCTCTCTGTTTATCTGTCTCTCTGTTTCTGTATATCTCTCTGTTTCTGTCTCTCTGTTTCTGTATATCTGTCTCTCTGTTTCTGTATATCTGTCTCTCTGTTTCTGTCTCTCTGTTTCTGTATATCTCTCTGTTTCTGTCTCTCTGTTTCTATATATCTGTCTCTCTGTTTCTGTATATCTCTCTGTTTCTGTCTCTCTGTTTCTGTATTTCTCTCTGTTTCTGTCTCTCTGTCTCTCTGTTTCTGTATATCTGTCTCTCTGTTTCTGTCTCTCTGTTTCTGTATATCTGTCTCTCTGTTTCTGTATATCTGTTTCTGTATATCTGTCTCTCTGTTTCTGTCTCTCTGTTTCTGTATATCTCTCTGTTTCTGTCTCTCTGTTTCTGTATATCTGTCTCTCCGTTTCTGTCTCTCTGTTTCTGTATATCTCTCTGTTTCTGTCTCTCTGTTTCTGTATATCTGTCTCTCTGTTTCTGTATATCTGTCTCTCTGTTTCTGTATATCTCTCTGTTTCTGTCTCTCTGTTTCTGTATATCTCTCTGTTTCTGTCTCTCTGTCTCTCTGTTTCTGTATATCTGTCTCTCTGTTTCTGTCTCTCTGTTTCTGTATATCTGTCTCTCTGTTTCTGTCTCTATGTTTCTGTATATCTGTCTCTCTGTTTCTGTATATCTGTCTCTCTGTTTCTGTATATCTGTCTCTCTGTTTCTGTATATCTCTCTGTTTCTGTCTCTCTGTTTCTGTATATCTGTCTGTTTCTGTATATCTCTCTGTTTCTGTCTCTCTGTTTCTGTATATCTCTGTTTCTGTCTCTCTGTTTCTGTCTATCTCTCTGTTTCTGTATCTCTCTCTCTCTCTCTCTCTCTCTGTTTCTCTCTCTCTGTTTCTCTCCTCTGTTTCTCTCTCTGTTTGTTTCTCTCTCTCCTCTGTTTCTCTCTCTCAATTCAATTCAATTCAAGGGGCTTTATTGGCATGGGAAACATGTGTTAACATTGCCAAAGCAAGTGAGGTAGATAATATATAAAGTGAATATATAAAGTGAAATAAACAATCAAAATTAACAGTAAACATTACACATACAGAAGTTTCAAAACAATAAAGACAATCCAAATGTCATATTATATATATACAGTGTTTTAACAATGTACAAATTGTTAAAGGACACAAGATAAAATAAATAATCTCTCTCTCTGTTTCTCTGTCTTTGTTTATCTCTCTCTGTCTCTCTCTCTCTCTCTCTATCTGTCTCTGGTTCTGTCTCTCTGGTTCTGTCTCTCTCTCTCTGCCTCTGTTTCTGTCTCTGTTTCTGTATCTGTTTCTCTGTCTCTCTGTCTCTCTCCCTCTCTCCCTGTCTCTGTCTGTCTGTCTGTCTGTCTGTCTGTCTGTCTGTCTGTCTGTCTGTCTGTCTGTCTGTCTGTCTGTCTGTCTGTCTGTCTGTCTGTCTGTCTGTCTGTCTGTCTGTCTGTCTGTCTGTCTGTCTGTCTGTCTGTCTGTCTGTCTGTCTGTCTGTCTGTCTGTCTGTCTCTCTCTCTCTCTCTCTCTCTCTCTACACACACTCTCATTCCCTCATCCCCAGCCTCCACCACCTTGCCTCCCTCTCTCTTCTTAATCATTCATCACCTTTTCCTTTTTCTTTCCACCTTTATTCATTCACCTCCTACACTTCCCTCTCCTTCCCTTTATCCTACTTCCATTTTTTCACTGTCCTTCCCCCATTTCCCCTTCCCTCCACCTTCACTGTCTCTCTTTCCTGTCTTTCTCTAGAGAAGCATCCTCTCTCCGGCCAGCCCCTGATCTTCCACTGGCTACTGGCCCAGCAGTACATAGCACAGTGACAGGAGCTGGCATGGCATGGCCCACTTAGCTCTAGACATGCTCAAAGAAACAGGCAGAAATATCCCTGTGTCCTGGCTGCTCCATGGTGACTAGGGGAGAGGGGGTGGCGGGGGCTGGAGATGGGGGGTAGAGCAAAGCCTGAGTGGGATGGAGGCTTTAGCTGTCTGCCTGGGGAGGGAAGGAAGGGGACCACTGGGACTCCTGCCTGCCTTCCGAGTAATGGGCTTGTGATTGAGTCTCACACAGTCAGTCCACCCACACTACACTGTCATAGAGTCATACAGACACACTACACTGACTCTCACATATAGTACACTATAGTAACAACACCTTTACCACTGTTTCTAATGGGCAGTCACTTTGCTTGGCTTTAAGAGCACTATTCAATCAGAAAGATAATTGAGTTCGACCTCTGAGAGCATATAATTGAATGAGTAACGCCTTCTGATGTCAATCATTCCCTGTGCAGAGTTGCCATAGGGCTCCAGGTGGGTAGTAGCCTACTTTACTGTAACTACAGGAAACTCCTCTCTGGAGATTGCCTTAGGGCTCCAGGTGGGTAGTAGCCTACTTTACTGTAACTACAGGAAACTCCTCCCTGGAGATTGCCTTAGGGCTCCAGGTGGGTAGTAGTCTACTTTACTGTAACTACAGGAAACTCCTCCCTGGAGATTGCCTTAGGGCTCCAGGTGGGTAGTAGTCTACTTTACTGTAACTACAGGAAACTCCTCCCTGGAGATTGCCTTAGGGCTCCAGGTGGGTAGTAGTCTACTTTACTGTAACTACAGGAAACTCCTCCCTGGAGATTGCCTTAGGGCTCCAGGTGGGTAGTAGCCTACTTTACTGTAACTACAGGAAACTCCTCCCTGGAGATTGCCTTAGGGCTCCAGGTGGGTAGTAGTCTACTTTACTGTAACTACAGGATACTCCTCCCTGGAGATTGCCTTAGGGCTCCAGGTGGGTAGTAGTCTACTTTACTGTAACTACAGGAAACTCCTCCCTGGAGATTGCCTTAGGGCTCCAGGTGGGTAGTAGTCTACTTTACTGTAACTACAGGAAACTCCTCCCTGGAGATTGCCTTAGGGCTCCAGGTGGGTAGTAGTCTACTTTACTGTAACTACAGGATACTCCTCCCTGGAGATTGCCTTAGGGCTCCAGGTGGGTAGTAGTCTACTTTACTGTAACTACAGGAAACTCCTCCCTGGAGATTGCCTTAGGGCTCCAGGTGGGTAGTAGTCTACTTTACTGTAACAACAGGAAACTCCTCCCTGGAGATTGCCTTAGGGCTCCAGGTGGGTAGTAGTCTACTTTACTGTAACTACAGGATACTCCTCCCTGGAGATTGCCTTAGGGCTCCAGGTGGGTAGTAGTCTACTTTACTGTAACTACAGGATACTCCTCCCTGGAGATTGCCTTAGGGCTCCAGGTGGGTAGTAGTCTACTTTACTGTAACTACAGGATACTCCTCCCTGGAGATTGCCTTAGGGCTCCAGGTGGGTAGTAGTCTACTTTACTGTAACTACAGGAAACTCCTCCCTGGAGATTGCCTTAGGGCTCCAGGTGGGTAGTAGTCTACTTTACTGTAACTACAGGATACTCCTCCCTGGAGATTGCCTTAGGGCTCCAGGTGGGTAGTAGTCTACTTTACTGTAACTACAGGATACTCCTCCCTGGAGATTGCCTTAGGGCTCCAGGTGGGTACTAGTCTACTTTACTGTAACTACAGGATACTCCTCCCTGGAGATTGCCTTAGGGCTCCAGGTGGGTAGTAGTCTACTTTACTGTAACTACAGGATACTCCTCCCTGGAGATTGCCTTAGGGCTCCAGGTGGGTACTAGTCTACTTTACTGTAACTACAGGAAACTCCTCCCTGGAGATTGCCTTAGGGCTCCAGGTGGGTAGTAGCCTACTTTACTGTAACTACAGGATACTCCTCCCTGGAGATTGCCTTAGGGCTCCAGGTGGGTAGTAGTCTACTTTACTGTAACTACAGGAAACTCCTCCCTGGAGATTGCCTTAGGGCTCCAGGTGGGTAGTAGTCTACTTTACTGTAACTACAGGATACTCCTCCCTGGAGATTGCCTTAGGGCTCCAGGTGGGTAGTAGTCTACTTTACTGTAACTACAGGAAACTCCTCCCTGGAGATTGCCTTAGGGCTCCAGGTGGGTAGTAGCCTACTTTACTGTAACTACAGGAAACTCCTCCCTGGAGATTGCCTTAGGGCTCCAGGTGGGTAGTAGTCTACTTTACTGTAACTACAGGATACTCCTCCCTGGAGATTGCCTTAGGGCTCCAGGTGGGTAGTAGTCTACTTTACTGTAACTACAGGAAACTCCTCCCTGGAGATTGCCTTAGGGCTCCAGGTGGGTAGTAGTCTACTTTACTGTAACTACAGGATACTCCTCCCTGGAGATTGCCTTAGGGCTCCAGGTGAGTAGTAGTCTACTTTACTGTAACTACAGGAAACTCCTCCCTGGAGATTGCCTTAGGGCTCCAGGTGGGTAGTAGCCTACTTTACTGTAACTACAGGAAACTCCTCCCTGGAGATTGCCTTAGGGCTCCAGGTGGGTAGTAGTCTACTTTACTGTAACTACAGGAAACTCCTCCCTGGAGATTGCCTTAGGGCTCCAGGTGGGTAGTAGTCTACTTTACTGTAACTACAGGAAACTCCTCCCTGGAGATTGCCTTAGGGCTCCAGGTGGGTAGTAGTCTACTTTACTGTAACTACAGGAAACTCCTCCCTGGAGATTGCCTTAGGGCTCCAGGTGGGTAGTAGCCTACTTTACTGTAACTACAGGATACTCCTCCCTGGAGATTGCCTTAGGGCTCCAGGTGGGTAGTAGTCTACTTTACTGTAACTACAGGATACTCCTCCCTGGAGATTGCCTTAGGGCTCCAGGTGGGTAGTAGCCTACTTTACTGTAACTACAGGAAACTCCTCCCTGGAGATTGCCTTAGTAAAGTCATTAGAAAGGAATAAAGTAGACTTAATCATCTTTAATTGCGTTGGGATAGATGAGCCTCACACAGGCCACCTACCAGTGAAATGACAGTGTTTCAGGTATTTCTCTATCTGCTCCAAAGCAGGTCTATCATAGCAGTGACGACGACTGATATACCACACACACCTCTCTTTAACATACATACTACAGATAACTGCCAAAATAAAGGAAACATCAACATAAAGTGTCTTAATAGGGTGTTGGGCCACCACGAGTTGCCAGCACAGATTCCATGTGCCTTGGCATGGATTCTACAAGTGTCTGGAACACTATTAGAGGAATGTGACACAATTTTTCCACAATAAATTCCCATAATTTGGTGTTTTGTTGATGTTGGTGGAAAACACTGTCTCAGGCACCGCTCCAGAATCTCCCATTAGCATTCAATTA
This sequence comes from Oncorhynchus nerka, assembly GCF_034236695.1. Classification (NCBI taxonomy): domain Eukaryota; kingdom Metazoa; phylum Chordata; class Actinopteri; order Salmoniformes; family Salmonidae; genus Oncorhynchus; species Oncorhynchus nerka. The sequence continues at coordinate 67,722,080 of NC_088397.1, read as the reverse complement.
GGTGACTGAGACCACACACACACACACACACACACACAATTAAAAATTTAAAATCTATGGTAGACAAAATAACGAGGAACTGGGCATTTTTACACCCTAAGTATGATGGCATGTTATTACTTAATTAACTGCACCTGCTTTCAATATACTTTGTATCCCTCGTTAACTCAAGTGTTTTCTTTATTTTGGCAGTTAACTGTATATATGTCAATTGAACATCACCTTGCTTTTGGCTGAATTACAACCAGTGTCAGACAATGTAAGGACTTTTGTATTGCAAATTCATCCTGTCACAGAACTAATTTAAAACAAAGGAAAATTGTGTCCTTATATGCTCAGGTTTAAAGCTGCAATGTGTAACTTTTTGGGCAACCCAATTCACATAGAAATGTGAGTTATAGATACGGTGCATTCAAAGTATTCAGACCCCTTGACATTTCCACATTTTGTTACATTACAGCCTTATTCTAAAATGGATTAAATCATTTTTTCCCTCATTAATCCACACACAATACCCCATAACGACAAAGCAAAAAAGTTATTATTATTTATTTTTTTGCAAATGTATTAAAAATAAAAAACAGAAAAATAACATTTACATAACTATTCAGACCCTTTACTCAGTACTTTGTTGAAACACCTTTGGCAGCGATTACAGCCTCGTGTCTTCTTGGGTATGACGCTACAAGCTTGGAAAACATGTTTTTGGGGAGTTTCTCCCATTCTTCTCTACAGATCCTTTCAAGCTCTGTCAGGTTGGATGGGGAGCGTCACTGCACAGCTATTTTCAGGTCTCTCCAGAGATGTTCGATCGGGTTCAAGTCCGGGATCTAGCTGGGCCACTCAAGGACATTCAGAGACTTGTCCCGAAGCCACTCCTGCATTGTCTTGGCTGTGTGCTTAGGGTCATTATCCTGTTGGAAGGTGAACTTTAACCCCAGTCTGAGGTGCTGAGTGCTCTGGAGCAGGTCAAGGATCTCTCTGTACTTGGCTCCGTTCATCTTTCCCTCGATCCTGACTAGTCTCCCAGTCCCTGCCACTGAAAAACATCCCCACAGCATAATGCTGCCACCACCATGCTTCATCGTAGGGATGGTGCTAGATTTCCTCCAGACGTGACGCTTGGCACTCAGGCCAAAGAGTTCAATCTTGGTTTCATCAGACCACAGAATCCTGTTTCTCATGGTCTGAGTCCTTTATGTGGCTTTTTGGCAAACTGCAAGCGGGCTGTCATGTGCCTTTTACTGAGGAGTGGCTTCCGTCTGGCCACTCTACCATAAAAGCCTGATTGGTGGGGTGCTGCAGAGATGGCTGTCCTTCTGGAAGGTTCTCCCATCTCCACAGAGGAACTCTGAAGCTTTGTCAGAGTGACCATCGGGTTCTTGGTCAGATCCCTGACCAAGTGCCTTCTCCCCTGATTGCTCAGTTTGGCCAGGAGGCCAGGTATAGGAAGAGTCTTGGTGGTTCCAAACGTCTTCTATTTAAGAATGATGGAGGTCACTGTATTCTTGGGGACCTTCAATGCTGCAGAAATGTTTTGGTCCCCTTCCCCAGATCTGTGCTGTGACACAATCCTGTCTCAGAGCTCTACGGACAATTCCTTCGACCTCATGGCTTGGTTTTTGCTCTGACATACACTGTCAACTGAGGGACTTTATATAGACAGGTGTGTGACTTTCCAAATCATGTCCAATCAATTGAATTTACCACAGATGGACTCCAATCAATTTGTTGAAACTTCGTAAGGAGCTCAATTTCAAGTCTCATAGCAAAGGGTCTGAATATATATACCTGAATAAGGTATATATCTATATTTAATACATTTGCAAACCTTTCTAAACTGTTTTTGCTTTGTCATTATGGAGTTTTGTGTGTAGATTGATTAGGACAATATGCCCGTTGAATCTGTGCCTGGGGAGGTACACTTTGAAGTGGATGAGAGCATCACTCCAGTCCAGTGTGCTCCTCGCAATGTGCCCATTGCAATGAAAGTGAAGGCCCAGCTGGACAAGTATGAGGCCGATGGCCACATGACATCTGTGACTGAACCAACTGACTGGATCAGCAATATGGTCATAGTGAAAAAAAACAGAGAAGCTGAGGGTCTGCATCGACCCAAAGCATCTGAACCAAGCACTGAAACGATCCCACTACATCATGCCGACACTAGAGGATGTCCTCTATAAGCTTCCCAAGGCCAGGATCTTCACCTTGGTGGATGCCCGAGATGCATTCCTTCAATGCAAGCTGGACGAAGAAAGCAGCTTCATGACTACCTTCTGGACCCCCTGGGGTCGGAAACGCTGGCTCAAGCTCCCGTTTGGTGTCTCAGTGGCGCCTGAGATATACCAACGCAAGCAGCACGAGTTACTGGCTGGGCTCAAGGGCATTGAACCCATCGCCGATGATGTCCTGATCGTAGGCTGTGGTGACACAGACGAAGAAGCAGAACGCGACCACGATGTGAAGCTCCTGGCACTGATGGAGCACTGCCGATCAGTTAAACTTCGCCTTGGCCTAAAGAAGCTGCAGTTCAAGGTGAAAGACGTCCGCTTCCATGGCCACATTCTCTCGGCAAAAGGCCTGAAGCCGTACCCAGACAAGGACATGCCAAACCCGTCTGATGCAAAAGGAGTACAGCGTCTCATCGGCTTTGCAAACTATCTTGCAAAGTTCATGCCACACCTATCAGCAGTCTGTGAGCCTCTGCGCCGGTTGCTGGACAAAGACACACCATGGCACTGGCTCCCCAAGCACGAGGCCGCAGTGCAGGAGTTGAAATCTCTGGCTTCATCCATGCCAGTGTTGCGCTACTACGACGTCATGAAGCCTGTCACAATCCAGAGCGACTCCTGCCAAAGGGGACTTGGATGCTGCCTTATGCAGGAAGGCCAGCCCGTTGCGTTTGCCTCGAGAGCACTCACCCCCACCGAACAAACCTATGCACAAATTGAGAAAGAGTGCCTCAGCATCGTCTTCTCCTGCCAGCGATTCCATCACTACTTATATGGGCGAGACCTGGTCAACGCTGAAACTGACCACAAACCACTCATTGCCATATTCAGTAAACCTCTCCTCAACGCGCCCAAGAGGCTTCAAAGCATGCTCCTGACTCTGCAAAACTACAGCCTGAAGGTCATTTACAAGCCAGGACCAGAGATGTACATCAGCAACACACTGAGCAGGGCAACAACACAATGTACAGGCATAGGCACTGTCTATCAGCGGCAGTCCATCTGTTTGCTACAGCAGGAACAACAAAATGTTCAACAGATCAATCAGGCAGACTACTTAAACGTCACAGATCACCGCCTAGCCCAGATAAGGCTACACATTGACAAGGACGAACACCTACAGTCACTGAAGTCCATGGCTCTCGCAGGTTGGCCATACCTGAAAGAGGAGACACCTTTCACAGTGAGAGAATACTGGACCTTTCAAGATGAGATCAGCGTGCAAAATGGCGTCTTGTTCAGAGGTCAGAAGGTCATTATTCCCAAATCACTACGTACAGAGATGCTTACCCGCATACACTCCAGTCACGTTGGAGGTGATGCATGCTACCGCCAGGCTTGTGAAACATTATACTGGCCAAACATGCAATCAGAAATGAAAGACTTTGTCAGCAACTGTACCACATGCAATGAGTACGCTCATGAACAGCAAAAGGAAACCATGATGTCACACGAACTGCCCACAAGGGCCTGTCAAATCGTCAGCATGGACTTATTCAGCCACAGACAAAAGGACTATCTTCTCATCGTTGATCACTACTCTGACTTTTGGGAAATTGAACTGCTCCCTGACTTGTCTGCAGAGACGGTCATAAAGCGCTGCAAGGCGCAGTTTGCAAGGCAAGGTCAAGGTAATCACGGACAATGGCCCACAATTCACTGCGCAGTTCAAGCATTTCGCCTCAGAATGGGAGTTTGACCACGTGACCTCCTCTACAAGACACCCAAAAGCAAATGGCAAGGCAGAATCAGCTGTCAAGATTGCAAAAAACCTGTTAAGCAGGGCCTTGCGCGACAGCAACGACCCATGGAAAGCGATTTTACAGTGGAGGAACACACCCACCGAAAACATGGACAGCAGCCCAGCACAACGCCTTCTGTCCAGACGTCTGAAGACTACCATCCCCGTAGCTAACAAGCTACTTGAGCCCTGCGTCATGGTTGGCGTCACGGACAAACTGCGTCACAGAAAGCAGCTCGCTAAGTGCTTCTACGACCGGACTGCTCGAGACCTACCAGAGCTGGAGGTGAAACGATAAGGATGAAACCGCTGCCGGGAGAACCACACAGGACTTTGGAGGCTGGGCAGATGCCTGCAGAGAGTTGCACCACGTTCTTACCTGGTGGATGTTGGTGGCTCCCTCTATCGTCGCAATCGGGTGGATCTGCGTGTAGCAGAGCAGACAAACCAGAACACGCCATACACTCACCTAGATGAGCTGGATCACAGTCCAGCCTAAGGGTAAGGGGCGCAGAATTGAGACATAGGCCAACTGAAGGTGAGGCTTCTACCCCACCAAGTTATCCAACGATTGTTCCATGAGGTTGTATTTCTAGGTTCTTGTAAAATAAGTTACATTTTCTTCCATGTCATTATAGTGTTCTTAACTGTGAAGTTGTTAATGTTCTTAGCTTTTTTCTTTGAAAATAGACACTTAAATATATTCTGGAGATGAGCATGCACAGGTTAAAATCACCCTCAGGCTTCGGAAGATGAAAAACGTTCCTTTTTATTCTATGAATTTTATTTGCCCATATAAAGTCTGTTATGACCGAGTATTCTTTTTTAAAGAATGTCTTTGGTGGGACTGTGGATCTGTTCTACGTACACTATTTCTATGCTTCCCGTTCTTAAGTTTTGGTTTTGTATCTTTTACTTTAGGTTTTGTACAACAACTTCAAACAGCTGAAAATACTATATTTTTGGATAGTGAAACTATATTTTAAGGCAGTTTAGATGATGATACAATGTTTCTCTACACTAGTTATGTCACATAAACTGAAATTAGGCAAACTATTAGAATTGTAGCAACCAGGAAAGGGTTTCTGGATATTATATCTTTTAATAGAAACGGAACCAGATACAACGCTTCCCTGTGCTGACCTAGAAAAGTCTCTCTCATTCTCTCACCCCGTCTCTCTCACACATAGGCACACACACATAGACATACACACACCATTATTCATCTTATGATCCATGCATTGTCAGGCTGTGAAGTTTTTCCCTTAATTGTAAGCCCAGTGTTGAATTTTGGCCAGTGTGCCAGCCCCTGCAGTGTGAGCTGAGCTCTGTTTCCAGTCCGTCTCTGCTGCCTGTCTGTTTCTCCTTGCTTAATGGCCCCAGGCTGGGCTAAAGGTACCCAGTAGCCAGCTAGTTGTCTATTACCTATCTTGTTGTCTAGACACTTTCCCCTACCTATATGTAGAGTACATCAACCTGGTCTCAGAGAATTTCGTATTATTCTTTACGTAAGTCCCAGATACTACATTTAGTATGATATGTTACGTTTGGTATGGGACATAAGACAGATGGTTACTTAAGGCAAAAATGAAAGGAAAGTGGTTGGTCGGGGTGGATGGGTAGGCATATATAACTGCATATATTTAACGGGTGGATGGGTAGGCATACACAACGTGACTGTTGCAAGTTCGAATCTCATCAAAGACAACTTTAGCATTTTACCTAATTAGCAACTTTTGAGCTACTTACTACATTTGAGCTACTTTGCAACTACAGTGGAAAGAAAAGTATGTGAACCCTTTGGTATTACCTGGACTTCTAAATTGGTCATAAAATTGGATCTGATTTTCATCTTCATCAACAATAGACGAACACAGTCTGCTTAAACTAATAACACACAAACAATTAAATTTTTATGACTTTATTGAACACGGTGTACACACTCACAGTGCAGGGTGTAAAAAGTATGTGAACCCTTGGTTTTAAAAGCTGGTTGACCCTACTTTGGCAGCAATACCCTCAACCAAACATTTTCTGTAGTTGCGGATCAGACCTGCACAACAGTCAGGATGAATTTTGGACCATTCCTCTTCACTAAACTGTTTCAGTTCAGCAATATTCTTGGGATGTCTTGTGTGAACCGCTCTCTTGAGGTCCTGCCACAGCATCTCAATCGGGTTGAGTTCGGGACTCTGACTGGGACACTCCAGAAGGCGAATTTTATTTTGTTGAAGCCATTCTGTCGTTGACTTACTTTTGTGTTTTGGGTCGTTGTCCTGTTTCGTCACCAAACTTTTGTTGAGCTTCAATTGGCAGACAGATAGCCTTACATTCTCCTGCAAAATGTCTTGATAAACTTGGGAATTCATTTTTCCATTGATGATAGCAAGCTGTCCAGACCTTGAGGCAGCAAAGCAGCTCCAAACCATGATGCTCCCTTCACCATACTTTACAGTTGGGATGAGGTTTTGATGTTGGTGTGCTGAGCCTTTTTTTTCTCCACACTTAGTGTTGTCTGTTCCTTCCAAACAACTCAACTTTAGTTACAGCTGTAAACAGAATATTTTGCCAGTAGCGCTGTGGAACATCCAGATGCTCATTTGCGAACTTCAGACGTGCAGCAATGTTTTTTTTGGACAGCAGCGGCTTCTTCCTTGGTGTCCACCCATGAACACCATTCTTGTTTAGTGTTTTACGTATTGTAGACTCGTCAAGAGAGATGTTAGAATGTTCCCGAGATTTCTTTAAGTCTTTAGCTGACACTCTAAGATTCTTCTTAACCTCAGTGAGCATTCTGCGCTGTGCTCCTGCAGTCATTTTTGCAGGACAGCCACCCCTAGGGAGAGTAGCAACAGTGCTGAACTTTCTTCATTTACAGACAACATGTCTTACCGTGGACTGATGAACATCAAGGCTTTTAGAGATACTTTTGTAACCCTTTCCAGCTTTATGCAAGTCAACAATTCTTAATCTTGGGTCTTCTGAGATCTCTTTTGTTTGAGGCAATGTGTGTTATTATTTGTTTGAGGCAATGTGTGTTATTATTTTAAGCAGACTGTGTTTGCTTGTTGTTGTGACTTACATGAAGATCAGATCTTATTTTATTGCCAATTTATGCAGAAATCCAGATAATTCACATACTTTTTCTTGCCACTGTACTTAGCATGTTAGCTAACCCTTCACCTAACCCTAACCCTTTTAACTAACCCTTTACCTAACCCTAACCCTTTTAACTAACCCTTCACCTAACCCTAACCCTTTTAACTAACCCTTCACCAAACCCTAACCCTTTTAGCTAACCCTTCCCCTAACCTTAACCCTTTAACCTAGCTCCAAAACTTAACCCTAACCCCTAACCCCTAACCCTAACCCCTAGCCTAGCTAACGTTAGCCACATAGCTAGAATTCGCAACATATCATACATTTTGCAAATTCGTAAAATATGGTATATTTTGTGAAATTCATAACATAGAATACGAAATGTAATTTGTAACATATCATACGGAATGGGTGATGGACATCCACAATTAATACATACCATACGAAACGTAACATATAATACTGAATGGAGTGTCTTGGCTTTACGTACAGAATAATATGGAATGCTCTGAGACCAGGAGTACATCGCTACCTCAATTACCTCATAAGAGTTCCTGATCAAGTCATGTCGTTAGGCAAAACTCAGGGCCCTATTTTGACGGTAGATTTCGGATTCTGTTATCGTCTGTCATGTCTAAACTAAAGCCTAAGTACCAATGGACATTACTGTGGAGTCAGAGGACATTATTAAATGCCAGAGCCTCTCTTCTGTCACCATGGACACCAGTCTGTCTCAGCCATTAACACCTACGTACAGTCTGTCTATCCAGTTTGACTAGACTGCCTCTCTCTCTATCTCTCTGCCAATGAGCTCATTCAGGTGTCATGTTAAAACAGACGCTGTCCCATCTTCGGGACCAATTCAGCAGGCTTTTTACGGTATTTAGTTGAACATGATGTGCTACCTTTGGGAAATCAGGTGATTGCCAAACAGTTTGATGCAGCGTGATCAAATGCTTCCATCCCTGTTGCAATGAATTAGTTAAGTCATAACCTGGATGTGTCTATTTATGTGTGTGTGCTTACCTGAGTCTGTATACGTGTGTGTACGAAATGGAGGGGAATATATTATCTAGATCTCCCAATGTGTGTGTGCCTGTCTACGACTATGTATTTATAGAAGCCCCGCGGGAGAGTGTGTTACTTACAAATAGGGTGAGTCAATATGTTCTTTCTACTTACACACACTTACACAAATCAGTAACATGGACAGCCACATGGCATCCGACCGCAATGCTCTACAGTACATCACTGGGGCCGAGCTTTATGCCATCCAGGACCTCTATATTAGTCGGTGTAAGAGGAAGGCCATAAAAATTGTCAAAGACTCCAGGCACCCAAGTCATAGACTGTTCTCTCTGATACCGCACTGCAAGCATTACCGAAGTCTGGGACCAAAAGGATCATATTTGCACTGACTCTTGCACAAGCTCGATGTACACTCACTGGACTCTAACCACACACACACACACACACACACACACACACACACACACACACACACACACACACACACACACACACACACACACACACACACACACACACACACACACACACACACACAGAAGCCTCTCCCAGGTAGAGGCTTGTTGCTGTGTAGAGCTGTCACACCAGGGAGGCTGCAGTCTACAGCAGTAGAATATTTACATTGCACTCTTGGGGTTCTAAAAATTGCCACACATCCTTTCCAGTTCAAAAAGGTTCCTCGTGGAACCCCTCTGAAAAGGGTATTTTAGGAACCCCTGTCCAAAGGTTTAAACCGGAACCTTTTTGTGATGGCAGGGGTTACATTTTTTACCTTTTTAATAATATATTGTAGAGGTGGCAGCCTATCAGAAGATTGAAGGCGTGGCTTATTGGAGGTGTGGCTCTCAGATAGCTATTTGCTCCCCATTAGAGTAAATGTCATTCCTGTTAATCATGTTAAGTTTGTACACTGCAAATAACAATGTTTCTTTAATATTAATGCACATTACATATTCTAATATAATATTCATAATTTTAAAATAGCTGATTACATATAGTAATAAGGTGGTAACTATTCCAACATTGGGATTTGCATAGGCTCTTGAGGAATTCATATACCTCTGTAAGCCTCATTGAAGCTACAACACATCAGTGTTCAACCTTAACATGTGATGGCAATAAAACAGAACATATGAAAAGGAATTACTTTTACTCCAAATGGTGGCCTAAAAAGATATATCTGAAAGCCACACCCTTACTAAGCCACACCTCCAGTTTAGGGTTCCTCTAGGCTACATTGAAACATTAAAGATTCCGCCAAGAACTCGTCAAAGGTCCAAATATGAACCCACTGTTGCAATGGTTCCTTGAGGATCTCCTGGGTTCCTTGAGTCACCTCTACGAGTGTACCAGGGTTCTCCTCTCCTACATGGTTCTTCTGAATCTCCTTGAACACACATCACATTAATAATTTACTGGACCAGGGAATAGGAACTAGAATCATCACACAGATATTTCCCATGTCCACCAGGTCAGAGTTTCGTGAGTGCCCTATCTGGAGTGTGATCTGTCAATACAGAAGTCATCAGACATTCAAACACAGGCAGATTGTTCCTGTTTCCCTCTCTCTTACTGACTTCATCCTGTTTTCTATCCATCATTATTGTATTTCTTTGTTTAAATGGGCAATTCCCCTGAAGAGTGTAGCTCTTTCCTGCAGTCAATGACCAAAAGCGCCTTCTTTGGCTTCATGGGTGGAATGTTATTACTATTTTTCATAATTTCATCATTAATAAAGATATATATTTTTTTTAAACAGACAAAAATCTGGTGTTTCTATGTCAAACAGTTTTCTTATATTTCAGTCTTCTGTGATAAAATGTAATATTGGGATGCAAACTCAAAGTTGAATACATTTCAACTTTCTATCTAACTAGGTTAAGAGGGATTGGAGGAGGATGAGGCATTGATTGAGATTTTTTTTAAGACTAACAAGTAACATTCTGTGTGACCCTGATTTAGCCCACTGCAGTAAAAGGTTAAGAGGGGATGAGGAGGAGGAGGTATTGATTGAGAAATTCAGTTGAACTCCCTCTGACTGTTTCCCTTTCACCAGCAGGCCCGAGCATCACCTTCGAAACATAGGCCAGTCTCTATAGCAACCAATATTCTTCCTGAATCCGTGTAGGTGAATGGAAAGTCAGTAGATCAATGAAGGCCTACACAGGCTCCCCTGGACCGCATTATCGCCCATACTGGCCTAAATCTGGATCAGAGCTGATCTATAGTTCTGGGACTCACGTGAGGTCCCCTGACCCCACTCCTCTTCACACACAACCACCATTACCCCACTAAAGCCTTCTGGAGCCTTGCTTAGCAACAAACCATAAACAGCTCCATTGATGTTTTCACTAACCATTTTCACTTTTCATAAAGGAATATTTTGTATGTCCAAGTACAATGAAATGCATTGAAATATATCGTTGGAATCAGTGTGCAGATTTCCCTCCAAATCTACATTAGTTCTGTCAAATTTGACTGTGTGGGCTGGGCTGTGTTTTGGCTTATGAGTTGTGCTTGATGATGTTGACAGGGCTTGTGTGTTTGCTGTCTGCTCTGTCTTCTGTATGCGTGTGTTTGTCTAAGAGCAGAGGCCATAGAGATAGCCCCATTTGGATAGGAGCAGGTGTCTCTCTCACCCATCTGTCTTTACGCCTGCTCTGCTCTGCTCTCTCACCCACTCTGCTATTTTCCAGTGGCTGGAAATATTTTTGGCTGTAACTAACTCTGATTGGCTTTCCATTTGCACTTTAGGAACATTGCTTAGTAAAAGGGGAAAAGCAACAAAAAAAATCTACTGTATATTGCTGTCAACTGAGTTTGACTGAATGTAACTAAAATCTGGAGAATTATCTTGAACATTTATACATAGGGATGACAGGAGAGTATGAGAAATGATTGAACATACATTTCAGTTGTTATATATCCCCAATAACTAAACAACACAATGGATGATGATAAGATCAGTCCACCATCACCCTCAGCAAAACGGAAAGAGCCTGTGATGCGACTTCCGCTTTTGGACGTTAACACTGCATCTTAACTCCTCCTCCACATTTACTGGATTGGATGAACACTGCAGAAAAGAACCTGCCCCTACATTGTTTTCCCTTATCAGGACCAGAAAGAAAGAAACGCAGCTCAGGCATTTATTTTACACCTGCTATGTCAGGCAAATCCAAAATAGAGCTTTATTTCATCTAAATTCTCTGCACCAGAAACATGATTCCTTACAGCTTTACTGTAAGTCTACAGGTGATGTTGTGTTAATTGAACCATGGTGTTGATTGTTCCTCCATGGAGTTTAACGGCGTTGGGTTGTGTGTCAGTTTCAGGTCATTACAGTTGCCAGGCTGGCAACCACTACAGCACTAACCCCAACACCCCAAATTACATATACTTGGAGTCATTAAAACGCATTTTTCAACCACTCCACAAATTTCTTGTTAACCAACTATAGTTTTGGCAAGTCGGTTAGGACATCTACTTTGTGCATGACACAAGTAATTTTTCCAAAAATTGTATACAGACAGATTATTTCACTTATAATTCACTGAATCACAATTCCAGTGGGTCAGAAGTTTACATACACTAAGGTGACTGTGCCTTTAAACAGCTTGGAAAATTCAAGAAAATTATGTCATGGCTTTAGAAGCTTCTGATAGGCTAATTGACATTGTTTGAGTAACTGTGGATGTATTTCAAGGCCTACCTTCAAAGCCAGTTCCTCTTTGCTTGACATCATGGGAAAAATCAAAAGAAACCAGCCAAGACCTCAGAAAAATAATTGTAGACCCCCACAAGTCTGGTTCATCCTTGGGAGCAATTTTCCAAATGCCTGAAGGTACCACGTTCATCTGTACAAACAATAGTACGCAAGTATAAACACCATGGGACCACGCAGCCGTCATACCACTCAGGAAGGAGACGCGTTCTGTCTCCTAGAGATGAACGTACTTTGGTGCGAAAAGTGCAAATCAGTCCCAGAAAAACAGCAAAGGACCTTGTGAAGATGCTGGAGGAAACAGGTACAAAAGTATCTATATCCACAGTAAAACGAGTCCTATATCGACATAACCTGAAAGGCCACTCAGCAAGGAAGAAGCCACTGCTCCAAAACTGCCATAAAAAAGCCAGACTACGGTTTGAACTGCACATGGGGACAAAGATCGTACTTTTTGTCCTCTGGTCGGGTGAAACAAAAATAGAACTGTTTGGCCATAACAACCATCGTTATGTTTGGAGAAAAAAGGGGGAGGCTTGCAAGCCGAAGAACACCATCCCAACCGAGAAGCATGGGGGTGGCAGCATCATGTTGTGGGGGTGCTTTGCTGCAGGAGGGACTGGTGCACTTCACAAAATAGATGGCATCATGAGGAGGAAAATGATGTGGGTATATTGAAGCAACATCTCAAGACATCAGTCAGGAAGTTAAAGCTTGGTCGCAAATGGGTCTTCCAAATGGACAATGACCCCAAGCATACTTCCAAAGTTGTGGCAAAATTGCTTAAGGACAACAAATTCAAGGTATTGGAGTGGCCATCACAAAACCCTGACCTCAATCAGATAGAACATTTGTGGGCAGAACTGAAAAAGCGTGTGCGAGCAAGGAGGTCTACAAACCTGACTCAGTTACACCAGCTCTGTCAGGAGGAATGGGCCAAAATTCACCCAACTTATTGTGGGAAGCTTGTGGAAGGCTACCCAAAATGTTTGACCTAAGTTAAACAATTTAAAGGCAATGCTACCAAATACTAATTGAGTGTATGTAGAAGATATCCCTCTAGTGGTGTGGGGGCTGTGCTTTGGCAAAGTGGGTGGGGTTATATCCTTCCTGTTTGGCCCTGTCCGGGGGTGTCCTCGGGTTGGGGCCACAGTGTCTCCTGACCCCTCCTGTCTCAGCCTCCAGTATTTATGCTGCATTAGTTTATGTGTCGGGGGGCTAGGGTCAGTTTGTTATATCTGGAGTACTTCTCCTGTCCTATTCGGTGTCCTGTGTGAATCTAAGTGTGCGTTCTCTAATTCTCTCCTTCTCTCTTTCTTTCTCTCTCTCGGAGGACCTGAGCCCTAGGACCATGCCCCAGGACTACCTGACATGATGACTCCTTGCTGTCCCCAGTCCACCTGGCCATGCTGCTGCTCCAGTTTCAACTGGCCTGGGCCCTAGGACCATGTCCCAGGACTACCTGACATGATGACTCCTTGCTGTCCCCAGTCCACCTGGCCATGCTGCTGCTCCAGTTTCAACTGTTCTGCCTTACTATTATTCAACCATGCTGGTCATTTATGAACATTTGAACATCTTGGCCACGTTCTGTTATAATCTCCACCCGGCACAGCCAGAAGAGGACTGGCCACCCCACATATGCTCTCTCTAATTCTCTCTTTCTTTCTCTCTCTCGGAGGACCTGAGCCCTAGGACCGTGCCCCAGGACTACCTGACATGATGACTCCTTGCTGTCCCCAGTCCACCTGACTGTGCTGCTGCTCCAGTTTCAACTGTTCTGCCTTATTATTATTCGACCATGCTGGTCATTTATGAACATTTGAACATCTTGGTCATGTTCTGTTATAATCTCTACCCGGCACAGCCAGAAGAGGACTGGCCACCCCACATAGCCTGGTTCCTCTCTAGGTTTCTTCCTAGGTTTTGGCCTTTCTAGGGAGTTTTTCCTAGCCACCGTGCTTTTACACCTGCATTGTTTGCTGTTTGGGGTTTTAGGCTGGGTTTCTGTACAGCACTTTGAGATATCAGCTGATGTACGAAGGGCTATATAAATAAATTTGATTTGATTTTGATTTGATTTGTAAACTTCTGACCCACTGGGAATGTTATGAAAGAAATAAAAGCTGAAATGAATCATTCTCTCTACTATTATTCTGACATTTCACATTATTTAAACAATGTTGTGATCCTAACTGACCTAAGACAGGGAATTTGTACTAGGATTAAATATCTGGAATTGAGAAAAGCTGAGTTTAAATGTATTTGGCTAACGTGTATGTAAACTTCCGACTTCAACTGTATCTGCCTTTTCCTCTAAGAGAACAGCAGAGTCTTAGACATGATCTTCACAATGACTGGAATACCTTTATGTCAAACTGCTCTTCTTTCATATCCTGTCCCAGATACCTCTCTACACTCTGAAGGTTTTGACATTTTTACTTTGACCTTTCTCTCGGCCACAACACATAACCACACCACACCACACCACACAACCACAGCATGTCATGGATTCAGATGTGAAGCAGACAGTGTGTGATGACACCATACTTCTGGAGCTGTACAAAGGAAACTCTTCTAGACTGATCTAGTGGAGGTGTAGCTCCAATGTCACACTAGAGCTGGTGCTTGACAAAGCATGTCAACTTGAATGGGGGTGTTGTGTGGTGTGTAGTTGTTGTGAGCAAATTCAAAATACTCTTCATTACACTATCACAGGCTGATGACAAGTAGGTTAAATTACATGTTGCTCTTTGGCTTACTGTAGCCGTCAGACAACAATGTAATCAGAGTGCATGCTATTTACAGCTGTGATTCAGATTCCTGTAGAGTGGTGCTTGATCGTGTTTTAAATGCACCAGTATAGTTAAAAAGCCATTTAGTTTACACTATTTCATAACTAAATGCTAATGTATGGATTTACTACCACAGTATATTTCTGTGGGACTTTCCACATCACCTCATACCGTGAGGCCTCTTGAGCATCCTGAGGAACCCTGACCCTTGGCTGTCACAGTAAGCGCTGGCTATACTCCTAATTGGGATTGTGCTAGTTACAGTCACCCTATGTGCTGGTTACAGTCACCCTATGTGCTAGTTACAGTCACCCTTTGTGCTAGTTACAATCACCCTCTGTGCTAGTTACAGTCACCCTCTGTGCTAGCTACAGTCACCCTCTGTGCTAGTTACAGTCACCCTCTGTGCTCGTTACAGTCACCCTCTGTGCTAGTTACAGTCACCCTTTGTGCTAGTTACAGTCACCCTCTGTGCTAGTTACAGTCACCCTCTGTGCTAGTTACAGTCACCCTTTGTGCTAGTTACAGTCACCCTCTGTGCTAGTTACAGTCACCCTCTGTGCTAGTTACAGTCACCCTCTGTGCTAGTTACAGTCACCCTCTGTGCTAGCTACAGTCACCCTCTGTGCTAGTTACAGTCACCCTCTGTGCTCGTTACAGTCACCCTCTGTGCTAGTTACAGTCACCCTTTGTGCTAGTTACAGTCACCCTCTGTGCTAGTTACAGTCACCCTCTGTGCTAGTCACAGTCACCCTTTGTGCTAGTTACAGTCACCCTCTGCTAGTTACAGTCACCCTCTGTGCTAGTTACAGTCACCCTCTGTGCTAGTTACAGTCACCCTCTGTGCTAGCTACAGTCACCCTCTGTGCTAGTTACAGTCACCCTCTGTGCTCGTTAGAGTCACCTGCTTCAGGTTCCATCTCCTATTTTTCTCCTGTTTTACTCAACCTCCGTGTCTGTTTTTGGTTGAGTGATGGTTAGGCCTACATTACTGCCAGGTTGACTGGACCTCTGCAAATAATAATGCAGCAGCATGCAATACAGCAGCCATGTTCACATCTTCTCATGTTTTACCTCTCACCTTCTTATGTCACCATTGGAACTTACCTGCAGTACATAATGCTTCTACCCACAGTATGTGAGTAGCAGATAGGAGCCCCTACATACTGTAAGGTATTTAGGCAGTCTTAGAATACACTCTCTGTAAGGGGGTTGGTCAGTGTGTGTGTGTGTATTAGGGCTGAATGGCGAGAACCCAGTTTCTGGGATTTACCGCACAAAACCACTCAAATTGTAATACATTGTATGAACAGCAAGGCGCGAAATGGAACTGTTAAATTATATTTGAAGTCTAAATCTGGCTTCTCTACGGCCTCTGCATGATGAATCAACTTTCAGGGTGTGGACAGACAGCCCATCTTAGTATGGAGCACACTTCACAATGCATGTAGACCTTTCATCTCATCATGGTAACTGTTTTTATTGTGACAGGTAGGCCTACATTTGATGCAGAATAGCCTATGTTACAGTAATGTATACGTGTCCATCTGGCTTTCGCAGGTCACCTTGTTTTTTAATTGTACAGATGTTTTACTTTTATTGCAGCTGCAGATTATTTCAACAGCCTATCACTCGAATATCGTTGCTTTAAATCAGTGCACGCCTGACCACTCTCTCGCAGTCTTTCTCTCTCTCCATCAACTCCCTTCAAATTGCATCCAAAATAGATAATCCTGTTCTAGATTGATATATAGCCTGATATAGTGGCTGCGAAAGTATTCACCCCCCTTTGCATTTTTCCTATTTTGTTGCCTTACAACCTGGAATTAAAATACATTTTTTGGGGGGTGTATCATTTGATTTACACAACATACCTACCACTTTAAAGATGGAAAATATTTTTTATTGTGAACAACAAGAAATAAGACAAAGAAAATGAAAACTTAAGCGTGCATAATTTTCACCCCCCCAAAGTTAATACTTTGTAGAGCCAACTTTTGCAGCAATTACAGTTGCAAGTCTCTTGGGTTATGTCGCTATAAGCTTGGCACATCTAGCTACTGGGAATTTTCCCCATTCTTCAATGCAAAACTGCTTCAGCTCCTTCAAGTTGGATGGGTTCCGCATGTTCCGCATGATGCTTTAGCAGTATGCTTAGGGTCATTGTCCTGCTGGAAGGTGAACCTCTGTCCCAGTCTCAAATCTCTGGAAGACTGAAACAGGTTTCCCTCAAGAATTTCCCTGTATTTAGCGTCATCCATCATTCCTTCAATTCTGACCAGTTTCCCAGTACCTGCCAATGAAAAACATCCCAAAGCATGATGCTGCCACCACCATGCTTCACTGTGGGGATGGTGTTCTCAGGGTGATGAGAGGTGTTGGGTTTGCGCCAGACATAGCGTTTTCCTTGATGGCCAAAAAGCTCAAGTTTAGTTTCATCTGACCAGAGTACCTTCTTCCATATGTTTGGCGAGTCTCACACATGCCTTTTGGTGAATACCAAACATGTTTGCTTATTTTTTTCTTTAAGCAATGGCTTTATTCTGGCCACTCTTCTGTAAAGCCCAGCTCTGTGGAGTGTATTGGAATGTTGTGAACCACGAGGTTGTGAGTTCCAGGTGTGGACATCGATGCCATTTACGGTCACAACTTGCAGACTTGTGTACGTGTTGCTGTGCGTTTACACGTTTTGTTGCCAACCTTAATTTGCTACCTGACAACTTTACGGTTTTTACTTTTTAATTACCGTTTATATTTTATATTTTTTCCCTCACTCAACTTTTTTTCATTCAACTTTTTCACTCCGGACGCTTTATCTGAACGTGGTTCGTCAGGACCTCCAACAGCCGAAGCTAAGTAGTAACATTAACATGATGCCTTCTAATTGCAGTCGCTGTTCTCATAATATACAGGAGAACGATCGCTTTACGGCGAAGATAGCTGTGCTGCAAGCCCAGTTTCAGACGCAATCGTTAGGCAAGGGTAATTTCAGTGTAGGAAAGGATTAAACAGCGTCTGTGCCACCAGTAAGTACAGATAGTAACGTTAGTATAAATCCCCTCGCACGGTCCCCGCAGCCGGACAACTTTCTCATGGTTTCTGGAGGGAAATGCTGTAGGAATGCTCAACCGGTGTCGTCATTCAGCCGACAGAAACTTTCAACTGGTTTTCCCCATTAAGCAGCGAGTCAGAGTCTGAGGCTGAGCCTTCTCTTGTCTCTACTCCTCCCGTTACGGGGTCTGAGACGCCGAAACTTCCCACCATTAGCTCTGACAAATTGAAAACCCTAGTCATTGGCGACTCCATTACCCGCAGTATTAGACTTAAAAAGAATCATCCAGCGATCATACACTGTTTACCAGGGGGCAGGGCTATTGATGTTAAGGCTAATCTGAAGATGGTGCTGGCTATAGCTAAAACTGGAGAGTGTAGAGAGTATAGAGATATTGTTATCCACGTCGGCACCAATGATGTTAGGATGAAACAGTCAGAGGTCACCAAGTGCAACATAGTTTCAGCGTGTAAATCAGCTAGAAAGATGTGTTGGCATCGAGTAATTGTCTCTTGCCCCCTCCCAGTTAGGGGGAGTGATGAGCTCTACAGCAGAGTCTCACAACTCAATCGCTGGTTGAAAACTGTTTTCTGCCCCTCCCAAAAGATAGAATTGTAGATAATTGGCCCTCTTTCTGGGACTCACCCACAAACAGGACCAAGCCTGGCCTGCTGAGGAGTGACGGACTCCATCCTAGCTGGAGGGGTGCTCTCATCTTATCTACCAACATAGACAGGGCTCTAACTCCTCTAGCTCCACAATGAAATAGGGTGCAGGCCAGGCAGCAGGCTGTTAGCCAGCCTGCCAGCTTAGTGGAGTCTGCCACTAGCACAGTCAGTGTAGTCAGCTTAGCTATCCCCATTGAGACCGTGTCTGCGCCTCGACCTAGGTTGGGCAAAACTAAACATGGCGGTGTTCGCCTTAGCAATCTCACTAGGATAAAGACCTCCTCCATTCCTGTCATTATTGAAAGAGATTGTGATACCTCACATCTCAAAATAGGGCTACTTAATGTCAGATCCCTTACTTCAAAGGCAATTATAGTCAATGAACTAATCACTGATCATAATCTTGATGTGATTGGCCTGACTGAAACATGGCTTAAGCCTGATGAATTTACTGTGTTAAATGAGGTCTCACCTCCTGACTACACTAGTGACCATATCCCCCGTGCATCCCGCAAAGGCGGAGGTGTTGCTAACATTTACGATAGCAAATTTAAATGTACAGAAAAAAGAATGACGTTTTCGTCTTTTGAGCTTCTAGTCATGAAATCTATGCAGCCTACTCAATCACTTTTTATAGCTACTGTTTACCGGCCTCCTGGGCCATATACAGCGTTCCTCATTGAGTTCCCTGAATTCCTATCCGAACTTGTAGTCATAGCAGATAATATTCTCATTTTTGGTGACTTTAATATTCACATGGAAAAGTCCACAGACCCACTTCATAAGGCTTTCGGAGCCATCATCGACTCAGTGGGTTTTGTCCAACATGTCTCTGGACCTACTCACTGTCACAGTCATACTCTGGACCTAGTTTTGTCCCATGGAATAAATGTTGTGGATCTTAATGTTTTTCCTCATAATCCTGGACTATCGGACCACCATTTTATTACGTTTGCAATTGCAACAAATAATCTGCACAGACCCCAACCAAGGAGCATCAAAAGTCGTGCTATAAATTCACAGACAACACAAAGATTCCTTGATGCCCTTCCAGACTCCCTCTGCCTACCCAAGGACGTCAAAGGACAAAATCAGTTATCCACCTAACTGAGGAACTCAATTTAACCTTGCACAATACCCTAGATGCAATTTCACCCCTAAAAACTAAAAACATTTCTCAAAAGAAACTAGCTCCCTGGTATACAGAAAATACCAGAGTTCTGAAGCAAGCTTCCAGAAAATTGGAACGGAAATGGCGCCACACCAAACTGGAAGTCTTCAGACTAGCTTGGAAAGACAGTACTGTGCAGTATCGAAGAGCCCTTACTGCTGTTCGATCATCCTACTTTTCCAACTTAATTGAGGACAAGAACAATCCAAAAGGTATTTTTGATACTGTCGCAAAGCTAACTAAAAAGCAGCATTCCCCAAGTGAGGATGGCTTTCACTTCAGCAGTAATAAATTCATGAACTTCTTTGAGGAAAAGTACTTGATTATTATAAAGCAAATTACGGACTCCTCTTTAAATCTGCGTATTCCTTCAAAGCTCAGTTATCCTGAGTCTGCACAACTCTGCCAGGACCTAGGATCAAGAGAGACACTCAAGTGTTTTAGTACTATATCTCTTGACACAATGATGAAAATAATCATGGCCTCTAAACCTTCAAGCTGCATACTGGACCCTATTCCAACTAAACTACTGAAAGAGCTGTTTCCTGTGCTTGGCCCTCCTATGTTGAACATAATAAACAGCTCTCTATCCACCGGATGTGTACCAAACTCACTAAAAGTGGCAGTAATAAAGCCTCTCTTGAAAAAGCCTAACCTTGACCCAGAAAATATAAAAAACTATCGGCCTATATCGAATCTTCCATTCCTCTCAAAATCTTTAGAAAAGGCTGTTGTTAGAATCCTGACTAGAACCAATTTTTAAAAAATCATATTACTCCAGTGCTAGCCTCCCTACACTGACTTCCTGTCAAGGCAAGGGCTGAGTTCAAGGTTTTACTGCTAACCTACAAAGCATTACATGGGCTTGCTCCTACCTATCTCCCTGATTTGGTCCTGCCGTACATACCTACATGTACGCTATGGTCACAAGACGCAGACCTCCTAATTGTCCCTAGAATTTCGAAGCAAACAGCTGGAGGCAGGGCTGTCTCCTATAGATCTCCATTTTTATGGAATGGTCTGCCTACCCAGGTGAGAGACGCAAACTCGGTCTCAACCTTTAAGTCTTTACTGAAGACTCATCTCTTCAGTGGGTCATTTGATTGAGTGTAGTCTGGGCCAGGAGTGTGAAGGTGAACGGAAAGGCTCTGGGGCAACGAACCGCCCTTGCTGTCTCTGCCTGGCCCGTTCCCCTCTTTCCACTGGGATTCTCTGCCTCTAACCCTATTACAGGGGCTGAGTCACTGGCTTACTGGTGCTCTTTCATGCCGTCCCTAGGAGGTGTGCGTCACTTGAGTGGGTTGAGTCACTGATGTGATCTTCCGGTCTGGGTTGGCGCCCCCCTTGGGTTGGGCCGTGGCGGAGATCTTTGTGGGCTATACTCTGCCTTCTCTCAGGATGGTAAGTTGGTGGTTAAAGATATCCCTCTAGTGGTGTGGGGGCTGTGCTTTGGCAAAGTGGGTGGGGTTATATCCTTCCTGTTTGGCCCTGTCCGGGGGTATCATCGGATGGGGCCACAGTGTCTCCTGACCCCTCCTGTCTCAGCCTCCAGAATGTATGCTGCAGTAGTTTATGTGTCTGTGGGCAAGGGGCAGTTTGTTATATCTGGAGTACTTCTCCTGTCTTATCCGGTGTCCTGTGTGAATTTAAGTATGCTCTCTCTAATTCTCTCCTTCTCTCTTTCTTTCTTTCTCTCGGAGGACCTGAGCCCTAGGACCATGCCTCAGGACTACCTGGCATGATGACTCCTTGCTGTCCCCAGTCCACCTGACCGTGCTGCTGCTCCAGTTTCAACTGTTCTGCCTGCGGCTATGGAACCCTGACCTGTTCACCGGACGTGCTACCTGTCCCAGACCTACTGTTAATGATGATGATCGGCTATGAAAAGCCAACTGACATTTACTCCTGAGGTGCTGACTTACAACCTCGACAACTACTGTGATTATTATTATTTGACCAAGCTGGTCATTTATGAACATTTGAACATCTTGGCCATGTTCTGTTATAATCTCCACCCGGCACAGCCAGTAGAGGACTGGCCACCCCTCAGAGCCTGGTTCCTTTCTAGGTTTCTTCCTAGGTTTTGGCCTTTCTAGGGAGTTTTTCCTAGCCACCGTGCTTCTACACCTACATTGCTTGCTGTTTGGGGTTTTAGGCTGGGTTTCTGTTCAGCAGTTTGAGATATCAGCTCATGTAAGCAGGGCTATATAAATATATTTGATTTGATTTGCTACCACACCAAAGCTACTCTCTGTTTATCATATATGCGTAGTCACTTTAACTATACATTCATGTACATTCATGTACATACTACCAATGACATACTACCATACTATCAATTAGCCCGACTAACCGGTGCCCCCGCACATTGGCTACCCGGACTATCTGCATTGTGTCCCACCACCCACCACCCGCCAACCCCTCTTTTACTCTACTGCTACTCAGTTTATCATATATGCGTAGTCACTTTAACCATACCTACATGTACATACTACTGCAATTAGCCCGACTTACTGTATATAGCCTCCCTACTGTTATTTTTCACTGCCTTTTTACAATTGTTTTTCATTTCTTT
Source organism: Oncorhynchus nerka (assembly GCF_034236695.1). Lineage (NCBI taxonomy): Eukaryota > Metazoa > Chordata > Actinopteri > Salmoniformes > Salmonidae > Oncorhynchus > Oncorhynchus nerka. The sequence goes on along the minus strand of NC_088397.1, from coordinate 67,699,992 downwards.
ACTTATCTATTGTTCACCTAATACCTATTTTTTAAACTTAAATTGCACTGTTGGTTAGGTCCTGTCAGTAAGCATTTCACTGTAAGGTATACATACACCTGTTGTATTCAGCGCATGTGACAAATCAACTTTGATTTGATTTGAAAGACTTGTTAATTAATACACCCCAGCAGAAGGGTCATTTCAGCCTGGCAGCTCATTTTCCAACTACACCCCAGCAGAAGGGTCATTTCAGCCTGGCAGCTCATTTTCCAACTACACCCCAGCAGAAGGGTCATTTCAGCCTGGCAGCTCATTTTCCAACTACACCCCAGCAGAAGGGTCATTTCAGCCTGGCAGCTCATTTTCCAACTACACCCCAGCAGAAGGGTCATTTCAGCCTGGCAGCTCATTTTCCAACTACACCCCAACAGAAGGGTAATTTCAGCCTGGCAGCTCATTTTCCAACTACACCCCAGCAGAAGGATCATTTCAGCCTGGCAGCTCATTTTCCAACTACACCCCAGCAGAAGGGTCATTTCAGCCTGGCAGCTCATTTTCCAACTACACCCCAGCAGAAGGGTCATTTCAGCCTGGCACCTCATTTTCCAACTACACCCCAGCAGAAGGGTCATTTCAGCCTGGCAGCTCATTTTCCAACTACACCCCAACAGAAGGGTCATTTCAGCCTGGCAGCTCATTTTCCAACTACACCCCAGCAGAAGGATCATTTCAGCCAGACCCAGGACAAGGCCAGGTATATTACCCAGTAGCCACAGGTAATCAAATAATTACAGTATTAGCCTTATATATTTAGCTAATTAATGATGGGTTATGCATTAATAAGCTTCTAACTTATAGCCTCTGTCTTTTGCGCAAAACCTCATGCACCTGTGCACCGCTGGCTTTTCCTTAGAAAACCCTCCTTAGCTTGTGGAGTCCCATGCAGGAAAAACTAGACTAGAATAGCTTGCTGGACATATTTCTTTATATCAATAGACTATTCGAAGAGGGACGCAAGCTCTTTTTTTGCTGAATGTTAAATACAACAATCAATGGAATGGGTAGTTTGAAAGAAGAGCAAATGCGTGATGGCGGTAGGGTATAGCAGTTATTAACTCAGCCCCATAACTCTTCAATCTTCATGAAGATAAGTGAAGGCCTTCTGCATCTAATTCTAGTCCTACAGCATATTATTCAAGGATGTCATCAGAATGAGGAAGATAAATGAAATAAGTTTCATTGTCCTAAACTGTTAAAAGCGAGGAAGGAATGAAGCAACAATAGAGAGAAATAGGAAGTCGGCCAATAACATTAGGGGAAATATTATGAAAGGTATATATGCGTCAGCCTACTAATTATATAAATAGGCTATATCATATTTCAAAATTAAAATTAAATTTGCTAGCCTATACTTGTAATTTAGTAGGCCGCATGTGCTGCACCAGAATCGCACCTTCTCTTCTGCTTTATCATGATTTGTACGATGTGCGCAATTCCATATCATACAGTACAGTAACACAGTTCAAACTCAAAGATTAGCCTACTAAATCCAGCTGTGATGGCAGGTATCTACAGTCAGTCAGCTGTTGAAGGCCAATCCTGATGTCCTAATTAGAAGGTGGACCTCCACATTTGTAAGGAAAGCCTTCCCATTCAAAATGTATTACCATCAGAACATTAGCCTGTGTCTAGCCTATATCCTGCGGATACAAGGTACATTCTAGCCTAACTGTCAATTAGTCCTTTCCTCTTCTGATCTCAGTCCACACCAGGTAAAACTTTTGGGTCATTATCAGAAAATGCATTTAGGACAGAAATAAACTATACGTAATTAAATAATAATAAACTATACTAGTGAGCAGTTATGTTCCCATTTCCATAGTGATAAGATACATGTTATCTCTTTCCTCTGTGTGTTGTTTGTATGGTTCGCTATATAAATGTTTGTCTGTTTCCACCAAGAACCACATTGTCCTCAAGGCAACAGTGTCTGTGAGATAAAACCCCCCATCTCAAATAACATCAATCAACAGCCAATCAATACATCACAAAAGGGTGGACAAACAGATAAAACATCTTTGTGTGGTTAGTCATACGCTCATCTAAACACAAAGCCTGCCCTAAGGATCACAGTGAGCCATGCAGTAGCTGCTGTCCATTCTGGTAATAGAGCACCTCCATCAATAGAGGAAGTAATTAATAGATTACAGACATTGAGTCGTGTTCCAGGGAACTGCTTTCTTCACCACTCATAATCTCGATGGAGAGGAAACCGTAGCCCAAAGGTCTGACCTCAATTTCAATACATTAACAACACATTTATCCAGGACCCCACTCTGCCAAATAGCCACACACTTTTTTTTAAATAAGGGAATATCTCATATTGTATGCATCTGAATGTCTGCTTGACATATGTACAGCAGAATATGACATTATTTCCAAAATGCTACATCCACAATTTTTTCACATTTTGTATTTTTTCATCAGAAATGATTTCTGTGGTTACCTGTGTGTATAAAACTATTACAGTTATCAGATTTTTTATTAATAGATTATAGCCTTTTTCTAAAATGTATTAAATATTTTTTTAAATGTGTCAATCTACACACACTCCCCCATAATGACAAAGAAAAACAGGTTTTTAGAAATGTTTGCTAATTTATAAAAAATATAAAACTGAAATATAACATTTACATAAGTATTCAGACCCTTTACTATGTACTCTGTTGAAGCACCTTTGGCAGCGATTATAGCCTCGAGTCTAACAAGCTTGGCACACCTGTAGTTTCTGCCATTCTTCTCTGCAAATCCATTTACTAACACCGACCATGTTCAACGGGTGTTGAGCGTTTTGTCAGTTATTCTGTACTCAGGCAAATTCAGACAGGAGTGGTCTGAAATCGGAGTAGATAGACAAAGCGAATTTACCAGCTACAGTATTAGTCAATAGTTTGGACACACATACTCATTTAAGGGTTTTTCTTTATTTTTACTATTTTCTACATTGTAGAATAATAGTGAAGATATCAAAACTATGAAATAACACATATGGAATCATGGAGTAACCAAAAAAGTTTTAAACAAATCAAAATATATTTTATATTTGAGATTCTCCAAAGTTTGGTATTGGGTATTGGTATTTTATTAGGATCCCCATTAGCTGTTGCAAAAGCAGCAGCTAATGACAGTTTACAATCTAAGGTAACGCCAAGTGATTTAGTCTCCTCAACTTGTCCAACAGCCACACCATTCATTACCAGATTCAGCTGAGGTCTAGCACTTAAGGTATGATTTGTACCAAATACAATGCTCTTAGTTTTAGAGATGTTCAGGACCAGTTTATTACTGGCCACCCATTCCAAAACTGACTGCAACTCTTTGTTAACCTCTTTGGGCTAGGGGGCAGTATTTTGACGTCCGGATGAAAAGCGTGCCCAATGTAAACGGCCTGTTACTCAGGCCCGGAAGATTTGGATATATTTGGATAGAAAACACTCTAAAGTTTCTAAAACTGTTAAAATTATGTCTGTGAGTATAACAGAACTGATATGGCAGGCGAAACCCAGAGGACAAACCATCCAAAAAAAAAAATGTTCAGCCTACCACTGTTTCCAATGGCTGTCATGTTTATTATGAGGCAAAATCCTCCCAGATTGCAGTTCCTAGGGCTTCCACTAGATGTCATCCATCTTTAGAAAGAGTTTCAGGATTGTTTTTGGAAAAATGAGCTAGAATTTGTAGTTTTTCTAAGTGGCTCCCATTTTGGCTGTAGTGTTTTACTGTGCGTGGATGAGAGCATGACCTTTGTTGCTTATCTCCGGTAAAGACAATAACGATTCTCCGTCTTAAGTTTTATAGTTTATTTACGTATTAGGGTAGCTGAGGTTTGATTATAAATGTTGTTTGACTTGTTTGGAGAAGTTTATTGGTAAGGTTTGGGATTCATTTTGTATGCATTTTGAAGGAGGGAAGCCGGTGGATTATTGAATGAAGCGCGCCAGCTAAACTGAGTTTTTGGGGTTATAAAGAAGGACTTTATCAAACAAAAGGACCATTTGTGATGTAGCTGGGACATTTTGGAGTGCCAACAGAAGATCCTCTAAGGTAAGGCTTTTATTATATCACTATTTCTGACTTCCGTGGCGCACCTGCCTGGTTGAAAAATGTTTTTCATGCTTTTGTATGCGGGGCGCTGTCCTCAGATAATCGCATGGTGTGCTTTTGCTGTAAAGCCTTTTTGAAATCTGACACAGCGGCTGGATTAACAAGAAGTTAACTTCTATGGGGTAGGGGGCAGCATTCTGAATTTTGGATGAAAAGCATGCCCAAATTAAACTGCCTGCTACTTGGGCCCAGAAGACATGATATGCATATAACTGGTAGATTTGGATAGAAAACACTCTGAAGTTTCCAAACCTGTTAAAATAGTGTCTATGAGAATAACAGAACTGATTTGGCAGGCGAAAACCTGAGAAAAATCCATTCAGGAAGTTGTTTTTTTGTGGTTTTGTAGTTTTCTATTCAATGCCATTACAGTATCCATTGACTTAGGACTCAAATTGCAGTTCCCATGCCTTCCGTTAGATGTCAACAGTCTTTAGAAATTGTTTCAGGCTTGTATTCTGAAAAATGAGGGAGTAAGAGCAGTCTGAATGAGTGGACCCTGCGATGTCACAGAGATTTTTCATGCACGTGACCGAGAGAGTGCCTTTCTTGTTTATCTTTTATATTGACAACGTTATTGTCCAGTTGAAATATTATCGTTTGACATGTTTCTATGAACTTTACGGATACAATTTGAATTTTTTTGTCTGCCTGTTTTGACTGCGTTTGAGCCTGTGGATTACTGAACAAAACGTGTGAACAAAACAGAGATTTTTGGATATAAAGAGACTTTATCGAACAAAAGGAACATTTATTGAGTAAATTAACCTGTTGCTTCTACCCTCTACTTTTTTAACATTCTGTTAAAAATCGCGCAACATTTCAGCACCCTGCTACTCATGCCAGGAATATAGTATATGCATTTGCTTAGTCTGTGTGGATAGAAAACACTCAGACGTTTATAAAACTGGTTAAATCACTGCTGTGGCTTTACCAGAACGGCATTTACATCGAAAAGCACAGGAAAAACTGATCACTGAAAATGGGAAAATATATCCATGCGCTACTTGAACCCATTGATAAAGGTGAACCACAATTAATTGACTGAGGTTGCAGTACCTACAGCTTCCACACGGTGTCTAGAGTCTTGTCATTTCCCTTCGAGTTTTTTCTTGGTCAAACACATGCAGGGCACCGTATTTCCTCAGGTCTAGGACCGGATATTTTCGTTGAGTTTCTAGCCGGACATTTTTCCAGACGGACAGCTAATGATCTTTACATCGCCTCCTGATGAATTTTATCGCTTATTAGCGTTTACTAATACCTAAAGTTGCATTACAAACGTATTTCGAAGTGTTTTGTGAAAGTTTATCGTCGACTTTTTGAATTTTAAAAAATGACGTTACGTTTTGAAACGATGTTTTTTTCGTTTATCACACAGTCTACATATAACGATATCTAGGCTTTATATGGACCGATTTAATCGAAATAAAGACCCAATAGTGTTTATGGGACATCTAGGAGTGCCAACAAAGAAGATGGTGAAAGGTAATGAATGTTTTCTATTTTATTGTGCGGTTTGTGTAACGCCGAAATGCTAATTATTTTGTTTACGTCCCCTGCGGGTCTTTTGGGGTGTTACATGCTATCAGATAATAGCTTCTCATGCTTTCGCCGAAAAGCATTTTAAAAATGTAGCTTTAATTCGATACCCTGCATGTGTATTTTAATGAACGTTTGAGTTTTAACTAATACTATTAGCATTTAGCGTAGCGCATTTGCATTTCCAGAGCTCTAGTTGGGACGCAAGCGTCCCGAGTAGAAGCAAGAGGTTAATGTCTTCTGAGTGCAACCATATGAAGATCATCAACGGTAAGGGATTAATTTTATGTCTATTTCTGACTTGTGTAACTCTTCTACTTGGCTGGTTACTGTTTGTAATGATTTGTCTGTTGGGCCATGTTCTCAAATAATCGTAAGGTATGCTTTCGCCGTAAAGCATTTTTAAAATCTGACACCGTGGTTGTATTCACAAGAAGTTAATCTTTAAACCTATGTAAAATATGTTTTGTTTTCTGAATTTTTATAATGAGTATTTCTGTTTTTGAATTTGGCGCGCTGCAATCTCACTGGATGTTCGCCAGGTGGGACGCTAGTGTCCCACATACCTTAGAGAGGTTAAGCTTTATGTTGATGTATGACACTTGTATTATCATGAATGTTAAATATTTATATTTCTGTCATTTGAATTTCGTGCTCTGCAATTACACCGGATGTTGTGGAGGTGGGTCGCTAGCGGAACGCCTGTGCCAGAAAGGTTAAGGGTTTCAGTTACTTCATTAGCTCTGGTTGCTGATGTGTATATGGTTGAATCATCAGCATACATAGACACACATGCTTTGTTTAATACCAGTGGCAGGTCATTGGTAAAAATAGAAAAGACTAGAGGGACTAGAGAGCTGCCCTGAGGTACACCACACTTTACATGTTCGACATTAGAGAAGATTCCATTAAAGAAAACCCTTTGAGTTTTATTAGATAGATGGCTCTGAATCCACATTATGGCAGAGGTTGAAAAGCAATGGCACATGTGTTTTTTCAACAACAAGTTATGGTTAATAATATCAAAGGTTCAACTGAAATCTAACAGTACACCTCCCAAAATCTTCTTGTTATCGATTTATTTCAACCAATCGTCGGTCATTTGTGTCAGTGCAGTACATGTTGAGTGCCCTTCTCTATAAGCATGCTGAAAGTCTGTTGTTAATTTGTTTACAGAGAAATAGCATTGTATTTGGTCAAACATCATTTTTTCCAACAGTTTGCTAAGAGCTGGCAGCAAGCTTATAGGTCTGCTGTTAGAACCAGTAAAGGCCGCTTTACCACTCTTGTGTAGCGGAATGACTTTGGCTTCCCTCCAGGCCTGAGGACAAAGACTTTCCTCTAGACTCAGATTAAAGATATGACAGATAGGAGTGGCTATAGAGTCAGCTACCGTCCTCAGTAGCTTTCCATCTATGTTGTCAATGCCAGGAGGTTTGTCATTATTGATCGATACCAATAATTTTTACACCTCTCCCAAACTAACTACAAAATTCCAACTTGCAATGCTTTTCTTTCATTATTTGTTTTTTTAATGCATGAATACAACTGCTCACTGTTCATTGTTGGCATTTCCTGCCTAAGTTTGTCCACTTTGCCAATGAAATAATCCTTAAAATAATTGGCAACATCAAATGGTTTTGTGATGAATAAGCCATCTGATTCGATGATGGTTGTTGAATTTGTCTTTCTGCCCATAATTTAATATTCATATTTTAATATTTTTTTCCATCATTCTTTATATCATTGATCTTGGCTTCATAATAAAGTTTATTATTCTTTTTGTTGAAATTTCTCAACTTGCAGTAAGTAAGACAGTCATATGTGCAGCCATACTTATTAGCCACTCCCTTTGCCCCATCTCTTTCAACCATACAGTTTTTCAATTCCTCATCAATCCATGGAGCCTTAACAGTTCTAACAGTCAGTTTCTTAACTTCTTATGACTGCAGGGGCACTATTGAGTAGCTTGGATGAAAGGTGCCCAGAGTAAACGGCCTGCTCCTCAGTCTCATTTGCTAATATATGCATATTATTATTAGTATTGGATAGAAAACACTCTGAAGTTTCTGAAACTGTTTGAATGATGTCTGTAAGTATAACAGAACTCATATGGCAGGCAAAAACCTGAGAAGGAATCCAAACAGGAAGTGAGAAATCTGAGGCTGGTATATTTTCAAACCATTCCCTTTTGAAATCCCTGTTAGATATGAATGAAGATTCACTTCCTAGGGCTTCCACTAGATGTCAACCGTCTATAGAAATTTGAATGAGGCTTCTGCTGTGATGTGGGGCTGAATAAGAACAGAATGCATCCGACTACTGGCAGAGAGCCAGTTCCAGTTCATGCACAAAGCATATGATACCTTCTTGCGTTCCGTTCCTCCTCTAGACACAAAGGAATTCTCCGGTTGGAACTTTATTGAAGCTATATGTTAAAAACATCCTAATGATTGATTCTGTAGTTAGTTTGAAATGTTTCTTCAACCTGTAATATAACTTTTTGAATTTTTTGTCCGAAGAAACTGTCATCCAGCTCCAGCGTTTGGATATGTGTACCAAACGCGCTAACAAAAGTAGCTAATTGGACATAAATAATGGACATTATCGAACAAATCAAGCATTTATTGTGGACCTGGGATTCCTGTCAGACTTTCTGATGAAGATCATCAAAGGTAAGGGAATATTTAACATGTAATTTATGGCTATAGATGACTCCAACATGGCGGCTATGCAACTATTTTTCTGAGCGCCGTCTCAGATTATTGCATGGTTTTCTTTTTCCGTAAAGTTTTTTTGAAATCTGACACAGCGGTTGCATTAAGGAGAAGTATATCTATAATTCCATGTGTATAACTTGTATTATCATCTACATTTATGATGAGTAAATCTGTTGAATCGATGTGGCTATGCAAAATCACTGGATGTTTTTGGAACTAGTGAATGTAACACGCCAAGGTAAACTCAGATTTTTTAAATATAAATATGAACTTTATCAAACAATACATACATGTATTGTGTGACATGAAGTCCTATGAGTGTCATCTGATGAAGATTATCAAAGGTTAGTGATTAATTTTATCTCTATTTGTGCCTTTTTCTCTGTCTTTGGCTGGAAAAATTGGCTGTGTATTTCTGTGAGTTGTTGGTGACCTAACATAATGCTTTCCCGTAAATCCTATTTGAAATCGGACACTGTGGTGGGATTAACAACGAGAATAGCTTTAAAATGGTATGAGATACATGTATGTTTGAGGAATTTTAATTATGAGATTTTTTTATGTTTTGAAATTGGCGCCCTACACTTTGACTGGCTGATGTCATATCGCTCCCGTTAACGGGATTGCAGCCATAAGAAGTTTTTAACAGGTGCTTGTTTATCAATAATTGGAAGAAGCAATTTCATAAATTCATCAAGTGCAGACCAACAAATATTTTTAAGTAGCCACCCTTTGCCTTGATGACAGCTTTGCACACTCTTGGCATTCTCTCAACCAGCTTCATGAGGTAGTCACCTGGAATGCATTTAAATTAACAGGTGTGTCTTGTTAAATGTTAATTTCTTGAATTGTTTTCCTTCTTAATGCGTTTGAGCCAATCAGTTGTGTTGTGACAAGGTAGGGGTGGTATACAGAAGATAGCCCTATTTGGTACTGTATGTCTATCGACAGTTAGTGACATCATTAACATTCTATTGAAATGGTGCTTGCATAGTGGAGTCTTTTGTTTAGACATGTAGCTAGCTAAACAATTAACCATAATCCCAACTCATAACGTTACTACTGCATGAATCTGCAGGTAGCTAACCAACCAGGTTCAATGTTAGCTAGCTAGCTAACATTAGGCTATAACTAGCAATGCAAATGGCTCTCCAACAGAATTTTCTCCATCTCCTTTGCTATCAAACTCTAATTCTGTGCATTCCACTGATTTCAAAACTTGGTCCTCCAGAAAGTGGAGAGCAGCACTTTTCCAGTTCTACTAAGGATTACCTACACATACTGACCAGTTCATGTTATAAACAGAAGCGTGCTACATGGCAGACCAATCCAAACTCATCTCTCAGCATGTCCAGCCCATCCATGATCCAAGCCAATCATGGCTAGCGGGAAAATTCCTGTCTTTTTCCGTGGCTAAACCAACTGAGCTCATAATTTAACAAATTAATTCGTATTTACAGATGGTATACAAGTTTGTTAATAAGGCACATGAAAGTTCACATGTTCCAGAAGGCATTTCTGCCCCAAAATGCATTTTGATAAAACATTTAAAAAAGTTTAATAAATAAATGGCTCGCCTGTGAAGTAGTGACGCGCGACATATGCCTAGTTTCCTGAAACAAGTCACATATTTGACTATGTAGTTGTCCCACCTAGCTACGGTATCTAAACATGAATACACTAACTGTAAGTCGCTCTGGATAAGAGAATCTGCTAAATTACAAAAATGTCAAATGTATAGTAAATGTTCACTTACAATCTCATATTAGTGTATTAAACAATAACATTTTAATTTATTTAAAATTGATGTCAACAAATGTATCATTTGTACAGTTCTTTATTAAAAATGAAGTTATTTGTTTCATTTGACTGTATAAATCCTAGCAGGACTACTTATTTCTCTGAGAGGGAGGCGGATATATAGCGTTTTGCAAAAAAACATGATTATTTGTCTCTGAAATGAAACCATCAAGTGATAGATTTTAAACAAATACATGCCTGTCATTGAACAACCCTATGCCATGATTTAGTAGAAAACACACCAGTGAATCTGCATAGCAACTGACTATGTACCCCCTTTACATTTTCCTTTCTTTCATAAGTTCTTTAAATAATAAAAGCTAATTTACCTACATTTCAGAAAATTGATATATACTATAGCGTTTTATAATTAAACTCTTCTTGCTATCTCAGTAGTTTTCTGTGATTGCAGTGAAATGCAGTCTTTTAAGACTTGAAAAAATCAACCAGGAAACTGCACTGCCTGCAACCGCAGTGCTCTCCAGAATGTGGTGCGGTCTGCCAAACGCATCACCGGGGGCACAATGCCTGCCCTCCAGGACACCTACAGCACCCAATGTCACAGGAAGGCCAAAAATATCAAAGGCCATCAACACCCGAGCCATGGCCTGTTCACTTCCGCTATCATCCAGAAGGCGAGATCAGTACAGGTGCATCAAAGCTGGGACCGAGAGACTGAAAAAACGCTTCTATCTCAAGGCCATCAGTCTGTTAAATAGCCATCACTAGCCGGCTACCACCCGGTTACTCAACCCTGCACCTTAGAGGCTACCTGGAGAATCACTGGTTACTTTAGTAATGGAACACTAGTCACTTTAATAATGTCACACACTGCTTTACTCATTTCATATCTACATACTGTATTATTGTCTACTGTATTTTAGTCAATGCCACTCTGACATGGCTTGTCCTAATATTTATATATTTCTTAATCTCATTATTTTGCTTTTAGATTTGTGTGTATTGTTGTGAATTGTAAGATATTACTGCACTGTTGGAGCTAGGGACACAAGCATTCCGATACACCCGCAATAACATCTGCTAAATATGTGTGTGTGACCAATAACATCTGCTAAATATGTGTGTGTGACCAATAACATCTGCTAAATATGTGTGTGTGACCAATAACATCTGCTAAATATGTGTGTGTGACCAATAACATCTGCTAAATATGTGTGTGTGACCAATAACATCTGCTAAATATGTGTGTGTGACCAATAACATTGGAATTGATTTGAAAATGGTGTACGGAACAGACATTGGCAACAACACAAACAATTTAATCCCCTTCTCAGCAGCTTACTGATGGGAGAGATTTTCCCCATCAAGTAGAGGCTCCTTTGCTAGGGCTTTTTAGTTTCTTGGGCCTATCTCCTCCATCCATGTGCTGCTACGCATTGATCAAATGCTATCAAAGACATGTCAAAAATCTAGAATGTAAATGTTGGTTTGTGTACAAGTCGTGGTGAAGAGGAGCATCTCTGAAGGCTGTGGCCTTGTGGTCATGGATTTAAAATGTAAACAATAAAAATACACAGGTTAAAGATATGTCAGTAACAGGCAGAATCGAAAGGTTAAGAATCTCAAAGATTAAGCTATGCTTTAGGGGCACATAGGGGTTAATCGACACAATGTGAGTAACCTACGAGAACCACAAAGCATTTCCACCAAGGCTGCACATTCCTCTGGGGAATATGGGACAGTTCTAATAGCAGACAAAATATGTAAATTGATTTGCTTTGGCTTTCAGCCGTCAGAAAAGAGATTCATTCAAATGCTTCCAACACCATCTTTGCTACCTGGAGAAAACATTTGCGAGGTTAGTCTGCATCAATAATCAATGCACACTTGTTCTTACATGTACATTGCAAGGGAATGATCTCAGGGGCAACCATCACAAATAAAGCTCAAATGCTATGGTGGGTCAATATGAAAGTCATGTCTCAGACCTCATCAATGAAGCATACCCAGGTGCAGGAGGCTTGGCTTTAAGTGTGGGGAATGGTGCTGCATCAGAAGGTGAATTATAAATATGTACCCCTATTCTGTTCAGGGAGAGCACTGAAAGTGAGACATAAGAAATTACATGAATAATTAAACAAGACATCGACATCGGAGCGAAACAAACCGACTGATGAAGATCCAGTGTTATGGTGATTTTACATGATTAGGCATGTTTGTATGTTTACCTCATATCTGTGTAAGGGTTTGTATGAATTACTTTATTGTATCCTTTCATCTCTGTTAGTTGATAGTTGATATGTTATATCGTTATCTCTGCTAAAGAATGCTGAAATGCTGATGAACTTATTCTGATCTGAATAATCAGAGAAAAGAAGAGAGAATGAGAAACAGGGACGGCAAGAGAGACAAGAGTCAGCGTTTAAGAGAGAGGAAAGAAACAAGTGATGGAGAGTGAAGAGGAGAAAGGGGTGAGATGGAGAGACGAGGTGAGATAGAGAGAGCTTGGGGAATATAGCATGGCCCTCAGTGATCTCTGTCTGTCTGTCAGTGTGCCAAGTGCCCCCCTGCGTCAGGCTGGTAAGAGATATATGGTGATTGAATCAGCCAGGCAACAGAAAGGTTGTGTGCCATGGATTTATAGGCATTCAGAAAGCACAGCAAGATTACCCGACACCATCGACCTCTCAAAAACATCCCCTTCAACACACTTCATAGGACAGTTTCTCACACATCCTCTCAGCACACAGCAAACACACACACACATTCAAAACCATCCATCCCTAGTCTAATCTTAGGTCCTAGTAGTCATAAAGCTACTGCGACAATCACTTAAATAACATAAACTCCACCATGCTACTGTACTGCTCTTCTAGTGTGACCATCCATCCTCAAGTCATGCTGGGCTCAGTGTGAGAGAGAGACAGGTTGGCCTGGAAGTTAGCATGTGAAGCCACACCCCCTCATGCGGAGAAAGAAATCTCCTCGGCCAGCGGTCCAGTGGTCCACACACGCTACTCTGCCTCTCAGCCTCTCTCTCCCCTGCCTGTCTGTCCAGGGTGTATACTGTCCTCACCCAACCAGACTTACCTTTTATCTTAATGCAATTGTCATTGATTTCCTTCCCCGGCTTAAAACAATTAGTTTGTCAGCCCATACTGGATGAAAATATATGGGACCTGGCGGGAGCTGTAGAACACTGTTGATTGCTTCACCCTGACAGGGCACATAGAGCTGTCAACCTCAGCCCAGACGGATGCTCAGTTAACTCCTCACTCACTAGTTGGCTGCTCACCATGAAGCAATATCGTCTCAAAGTGAGGTTTATGATCAGATGTGAGCAGGTCAGGGGTTCTAATGTAAGGTAAGATGTACAGGCTACAACCATCTGATACACTGTAAGCCTGTGTCTTATTGCATAGCCAAGGTTCTTATGCACTAGAGCGTGAACTGCGGTCTATAAGGCAGAAACATGCTGAGACATGCTTTAGTTATGCACTAGAGCGTGAACTGCGGTCTATAAGGCAGAAACATGCTGAGACATGCTTTAGTGCAGCACCAGCAAGTTCTTCCTGTGGGCGGCAGGTAACCTAGCGGTTAAGAGCTTTGGGCCAGTAACCAAAATGTTGCTGGTTCAAATCCATTGACCGACCAGGTGAAAAACGTGTTGTTGTGCCCTTGAGCAAGGCCCTTAACCCTAGACACTCTGGATATGAGCATCTGCTAAATGAATGTGACATGACGCAGGCTGTCTGCAGCTGAAGGGAGAGGAGGCTGTTATGTAATTAGTCCTACAGAGTCAGTACTGGCTGGGCAAAAACACAGCATCCTTTTTCATAGCTCAAGTCCCATTCTGGGTCCAAACTGCAATAGTTTCTGGGTAGAGCTTTGCACACCTGGAGTTTACAATATTTGCACATTATTATTTTTTTAATTATTCAAGCTCTGTCAAGTTGGCTGTTGATCATTGATAGACAGACATTTTCAAGTCTTGCCATAGTTTTTTCAAGACAATTTAAGACAAAACTGTAATTAGATCACTCAGGTACATTCAACGTTGTCTTGGTAAGCAACTCCAGTTCATATTTGGCCTTGTGTTTTAGGTTATTGTCCCGATATAAGGGTAATTTGTCTCCCGGTGTGTGTTGGAAAGCAGACTGAAACAGGTTTTCCTTTAGGATTTTGTCTGTGCTTACCTCATTCCGTTTCTTTTTATCCTAAAAAAAATCCCTAGTCCTTGCCGATGACAAGCATACCCATAAAATGATGCAGCCACCACCATGCTTGAAAATATGAAGAGTGGTGTTCAGTGATGTGTTGTGTTGGATTTACCCCGAACATAAGCCTTTGTATTCTGCAAATAAAGTTAATTTCTTTGCCAACTTTTTTTTGCAGTTTTACTTTAGTGCCTTATTGCAAACAGGATGAATGTTTTGGAATATTTGTACTATGTACAGGCATCCATCTTTTCTCTCTGTCATTTAGTTTAGTATTGTAGGGTAACTACAATGTTTTTGATCCATCCACAATGTTTTCTCCTATCCCAGCCATTAAGCTGTAACTGTTTTAAAGTCACCATTGGCTTCATGGTGAAATCCCTGAGCAGTGTCCTTACTCTCTGGTAACTGAGTTAGGAAGGAAGCCTGTATCTTTGTAGTGACTGGGTATATTGATACACCATCCAAAGTGTAATTAATAACTTCACCATGCTCAAAGGGATATTCAATGTTTGTTTTTTACACATCTCCCAATAGGTGACATTCTTTGTGAGGTATTGGAAAACCTCCCTGGTCTTTGTGGTTGAATCTGTGTTTGAAATTCACTGCTCAACTGTGGCACTTTACATATAATTGTATGTGTGGGGTACAGAGATGAGGTAGTCATTCAAAAATCATTCAAAAATGGTTAAACACTCAGTCCATGCAACTTGTTATGTGACTTGTTAAGCACATTTTTGCTCCTGAACGTATTTAGGCTTGCCATAACAAAGGGGTTAGATTTTAAAGACAAAATTACACTCTGACATTATGGGGTATTGTGTGTAGGCCAGTGACACATCTCAATTTAAACCATTTTATATTCAGACTATAACACTTTTTTAAAAGTCAAGGGGTGTGAATACTTTCTGAAGGTACTGTACATACATATTCACATGGTGATGTTTCTATTTGTTAAAAACACAAACAATTTGTTCTTAATGTTCGAAAAAGGGCTTTTTTATGATTTTAATTCCCCGATCTCTATAGGTAAATCATTCCAGTCAGTTGGGCCTTGGTATCTGAAAGACCTTACTCCAACATCCTGATGCAGCCTTGGAATTTATAATTGCTGCTGTCGTTGAAAGGAGTAGTTTGAGTCTTGTAAAGTTAGGTGTTCCTTAATATATACAGGGAATTTAAATTTCATAAATTTAAAATGTATAAATCAATTTAGGGATTCATACATTGTACAATGATGTGTCTTACAATGGCATCCAATAATTCATCTGCAAAGATGGTTATAAATGACATCTCATTCATAAAGTAAGGTCTTGGTTGTGTTTTAATAGATGATGTCACCATAGTCTAGGATAGGAAGCAGCAGTTGGGTTACTAAGGTCTTTCTAATGGATACAGTAAAACAATTCTTAGATCTGTATAGTAACCCAAGCTTATAGTTAATAGTTTTTCTAATATAATCAATATGCTTTCCAAAAGATAATTCACAATCTTTCCTCAAACCCAGATGTTTCAAACAATCAACACTTTCAAGCATTGTTCCATCACTTGCATGAATTTTGAAATTGCCAGCTGTGGAGTTTATTCTTTGCCTCCCTTGATAAAGAAAATCTGCAATAATAGCCAATCAGCATGGAGCTAAACTGAGTGAGCTCAACTGTGAATGGTCCTGGCGCACCAAAAAAAAGTTTAAAAGGAAGCCAGTTTGGATTTGGCTTCACTCCAATCACATCACATCGAGAGCATAGGTAATTGACAGAAACTCGCTGTGCATCTCATTGTGTTGTTGTCCTCCGGTGGCTAGCTAGCTGGCCAAAATTGTCCCTTTGCTAAATTAGCCATGGATGGAGATAGTGATTTGGACTTGTGGTTTTACTTAATTCTAAGTACTGGCCAATGATTATAAGGAAGATTCTGATCCAACCATAAATTCATACATTGTACCTCTGGCCTGAGAGGATGAAAGTTCCATACAGTATGTAGATAGATGTAGTAGGCTAATGTTAACTAGCTGGCTAATCGTTGCCCATGAAAGGAAGTTTGGCTAGCGAGCAAGCATTTGAGCCAAGTAGCCTAGGACATCAAAAACTAAAAGTGTGTACTGTATGATAGAGTCATTGACCATTTCGACAACATGAAAGGATGAGAGGATGGCACTGGTGTTTTTCTACAAATAGGGTGAGTCAATATGTTCTTTCTACTTACACACACTTACACAAATCAGTAACATGGACAGCCACATGGCATCCGACCGCAATGCTCTACAGTACATCACTGGGGCCGAGCTTTATGCCATCCAGGACCTCTATATTAGTCGGTGTAAGAGGAAGGCCATAAAAATTGTCAAAGACTCCAGGCACCCAAGTCATAGACTGTTCTCTCTGATACCGCACTGCAAGCATTACCGAAGTCTGGGACCAAAAGGATCATATTTGCACTGACTCTTGCACAAGCTCGATGTACACTCACTGGACTCTAACCACACACACACACACACACACACACACACACACACACACACACACACACACACACACACACACACACACACACACACACACACACACACACACACACACACACACACGCACAAAACACCCACACACATGCATATTGATAGCACATGTAACAGTATAACTTTAGACCGTCCCCTCGCCCATACCCGGGCGCGAAACAGAGACCCTCTGCACACATCAACAACAGTCACCCATGAAGCATCGTTACCCATCGCTCCACAAAAGCCGCGGCCCTTGCAGAGCAAGGGGAACTACTACTTCAAGGTCTCAGAGCAAGTGACGTAACCGATTGAAACGCTATTTAGCGCGCACCACCGCTAACTAAGCTAGCTGTTTCACATCCGTTACACTCACCCCCCTTTTGACCTCCTCCTTTTTCCGCAGCAATCAGTGATCCGGGTCAACAGCATCAATGTAACAGTATAACTTTAGACCATCCCCTCGCCCATACCCGGGCGCGAACCAGGGACCCTCTGCACACATCAACAACAGTCACCCACGAAGCATCGTTACCCATCGCTCCACAAAAGCCGCGGCCCTTCACATCCGTTACACACACACACACACACACACATTCACATTCCTATGCTGCTGCTACTCTCTGTGTATTATCTAGTATTATTACTACTAGTATTAGTCACTTTACCTCTACATACATATACATTTTACCTCAATTACCTCAACTAACCCCTACCCCTGCACATTGACTCAGTACCAGTACCCCTTGTATATATCCTTGTTACTGTTATGTTATTATGTTGCTATTTTTCCTTTAGTTTATTTAGTACTTTTTAAAAACTTACTTTTATAAAGCTCTGCATTGTTGGTTAAGGGCTCATAAGTAAGCATTTCACTGTTGTATTCGGCACATGACAAATCAAATTTGATTCGAATTTATATTTAGCTTACTTTGATTGGACTAAATTGCTTTTGGTATCTTTTAGTTGTTACTGTATTAGACGTTGCATAGGTGATTAGATGATGTTGAAATGTTGAAGTTGAAATGGTGCTGGAATAGTGGAGGCAGCTCCTGTTTTCTTTGTGACTTGCGATAACTCTCCGGTGTTCTAAATCAATAGTTGCTTAGTAGTCCGAAAATGTCGGTAATATTAATTTGATTGACCCTGCTGTAAGTAAGGTAAATGTTTTTTTACATGCAATATTCTTTGTGGACCCTGACACCGAAAATGTCGGTAATATTAATTTGATTGACCCTGCTGTAAGTAAGGTAAATGTTTTTTTACATGCAATATGCTTTGTGGACCCTGACACCAGGGTCTACGGTTTTGTGATAAAACAAAGGTGTGGTATTCTGCCACTGTGTCTTCTTATTGTCTCGGCCTTAGGCCTATGTATCACTGTGTTAAGGCATGTGAACTAAGAGGTTATAGAGCAAACAACACAATTATCACAACATATTAGTAGTAATATGGCTTTTTTCCCCCTGGCTTGGCTTCCCCAGTGATTTTACCCATGCATCGCTACTGCATGATATAGGACTTTGTTTGATTTTAAAACAAAATTATTTTCTAGAAACCATTTTTGCAAAGTGTTAAAATCACCATGGAGAGTTGCTTGTATCTACAAATATTTGAACTTGATATATAGAGCACTATCATCAGCATATAAGGGATTATGTGTATTCTGACAAATTAGAGGCAATTGATTTCTGATTATAGAGAAAAGAAGGGGGGCCAATACTGAACCTTGAGGTACTTCTTTACTGAGTCCAAGAAGATGTGATTTGTGTCCTTCTATGGAAACATTGTTTTCTATTGCTAAGATATGCATGGAACCAGTTTAGTGATATGTTAGTGAAACCAATGTTTTGAAGTTTTGCTAGTAAGACAGAATGATCCTTTTGATAAATCAATAAAGATGGTACCAGTTAGTTTGCCTTGGTCAGATGAAGAATGTATATCATTAGTAAGTTTCACTAATGCTGTAGTGGTATAATGTTTGGGTCTAAATCCAGATTGAAAGGGTGAAATTAAATTAAATCTATCTAGGTACTGACACATTTGGGAATGAATGAATTTCTCAAAGATTATTGCAATTCAACATATTACTGATATAGGACTATAGTTATTTGAGTCTAAGGAGTTTTCAGCTTTATGAAGAGGGTTCACTCAGGCACATTTACACACAAAAAAGTATTTCACAAGTCGGTAAAGACAAGTTGAATAGATCTGCTAGGGCAGGGGTCCAAACTGGCTCTGGAAGTAACGTCAGCACAAGAACTGTTCATCGGGAGCTTCATGAAATGGGTTTCCATGGCCGAGCAGTCGCACACAAGCCTAAGATCACCATGCGCAATGCCAAGCATCGACTGGAGTGGTGTAAAGCTCGCCACCATTGGACTCTGGAGTGATGAATCACGCTTCACCATCTGGCAGTCCAACAGACAAATCTGGATTTGGCGGATGCCAGGAGAACACTACCTGCCCCAATGCATAGTGCCAACTGTAAAGTTTGGTGGTGGAGTAATAATGGTCTGTCATGTAGTGTATGTTACAAATTGCAATTTGTACAATATGCAAAACGACTGATACGTTACGAATTCCAATTTGCTGTGGCTAATGTTAGCTAGGTGGCTAACATTAGCTAGGCTAGGGGTTAGTTAAGGTTAGGGTTAAGAGTTAGATTAAAGTGTTGAGGTTAGGGAAACATGCTAAGTAGTTGCAAAGTAGATAAACAGTAGTAAGTAGTTACAAATTTGCTGAGAAGCTAAAATGCTGAAGTTGTCTGTGATGAGATTCAAACACGCAACCTTTGGGTTGCTGGACATTTGCGTTATACGCTTACCCATCAACCCCACCAACCACCCTACTTTCCAGATGTACATTTACCATGTTATGTCTAGTCTATGAGACCAGGCTGGGCAAATACCTGACAGAGGACATGGCCCTTAGCTTATTGTTTCAGCCCCATTGTATGTGTGTATAAGTTCCTTGGGAGGGTCTTCTCAGAAACTAAAATAACATCTAATACACAGTAGGCAGAGCAGGTGAAGTTCATTGCCAGTACAAATCAGGAAGGGAATGATCCATAAACTCTACAACGTCTTCATAAAAAGTTAATGCTGCATTGGTTACAAGTAAGCAGAAAAAGGTATAGAAAAACAAAGCAACACTCACATTTGCCACGCCAGCTATATAATAATACCTGTACAATATTGATTCCCACTTTCCAAATTATTACTCAATCTATTTACAGTTGTTGTGTTCAGAACATGTTATTGTATTATTATTATTAATGTAAACTGAATATTGATATAATAAAACAGTAGTTATCATAACACGACTGTGTCCATTGGTCCAGTCCAGTGAATGTGTTGCTTTGCTTTATGGCTGCAGCGTGAGCTATGAGCCGATAAATGTCATTATGGATCATTTTACCAGGAATCATTTCCCAATTACATACATTACATTCATTATGACATCCAAAAACAAGAATAAGTTTGTATACTCGATTAAACTGACGATAATCAGTTGAAGAGTTACATTTATGTATTGGTTTTGAATCATGCATCGATTTTCTCCTGTCCCCTGAGATGCATATCTCTAGTAAGATATATTTCTCTCTCCTTCCTCTTTCAATTTGCCAATAAAAATATGAACTAACATCCTGAAACAGGTTGCCTCTTCAGTTCAAGAGACCTTTATATGAATCACACTGGGTTTGAAATCAAAGAGACCGTTGGAGTCTGAAACTGACAGAGTTTCAGATCATTAGACAAGATCATTAGAACTACATGCATTCAATCACACACTGATCACCAACTGGTCCTTGTACCTGTGCTTCCCACTTCCCAGTTGGCTACTGCCCACTTGTCTCCAGACAAAAATCTGTATTCTAAGTTTTAAATATGAGGGCAACATCAGCTATATGCATAACATCAGATCAGTCTGTCATGATGGACCTAATGCTCTGTTCAATTGGTATTGAGAGGTGGCTCCGAGGTGATGGGAGCCACCCATGCATCAGAGGCCACAAAATGCAATGACATGCTACCTCACAAACACACTCATAGTATGAGTCCTACTGTAGCACTTACAAGTCTAGAAACTTAAAGTATTCAATGCAACACTGTTCGTATTGCTTGAAGGCTTATGTTGATTAAATAAATAAATCAAAGTCAATATTTGTTAGTTATGACTTTCCTCTTCAGAACAACTCTCACCCTCAAGGACAGGCCATGTCATTGTTGAAAGATTAACAATGTAATAAGTAAATAATTTGTCAACAAAATGTGGCACCTTTTTATTATTTGTTGAATGTAATACAAATGACTAAATTGAATTGTGTAGACTGGCAGTAAGTCACCAATAATGTTACCTAGGAGGACCTAGGTCAAGTTACATTTGCTTATTCATTGCTGATCCACTTAAAGTGAGATGACAGGCAATGCATGGCAGGGCTATAAGCCCATGCAGGAAAATGTTCAGATAAACTTGAAGAGATAGCCTACCTGTCTTAGTGCTTACCTTAGCAGCTAACGATGAACTAGGCTTCTCCAGGAGATCCCAAAGTTTCTTTTGCTTCTCAAAACAACATGTGGTATCAAAATCCTCGCCTTCCCTGGTCTTCATAGACTCAGCCTCTCGTTTGAGCTCCTCATTCATCTGTTCCTTCTTCTGGTGGTACCTGGCCTGGCAGCAGGACTCCAGGTAGATCTCATCTATACCCCAGTAGTCCAGCTCCTGACTGAAAGACAGAGCACACATCTCCTCCATCATGTGCAACTTTCCCGTGCGGGAGAAATTCAGAATGGACGTGAAAGCCCCAGGGTGTCTGTCGAAAAAATACTCATTATCATCCAAACTGTAGTCATCGCATATCTCCATGAGAGACTCGTGGGTGTTACAGTCTCGTAGCTTGCCCAGCCTTGTTCGGGGCAACCTGTCCAGCGTTCTCCATAGAACTTCGTGGAGAAGACCACCAACATTGAGTGTCACCCGACGGGAGTGCGACTTGCTACGGATGATTTCCACCGGCTCCGGTGGAAGCGATGTGGTCGACCGAGGGCCCCCTTTATTCATTCTCATTCAAGACGTTCGGCCACTTGAAATTGAATAATGTCCAAAACTATAGGGTCAGACAGGTCCAGAAGACACGATCCTACATTAGGGTATGTTCTCCCCCATTACTGTGGCTGCGAAAAGAGGAAAAGAGGAACATCAGTGCTATATCAAATTACCATCGAATATGATAACCTACAGACCTGATAGAGAACGTTTCTCACACAATGTCAGGTGGTTTATCCATTCATTAGAGAACCAAACAGACTATTTAATCAGCTTTAAGATGCACAGCCGCTTTCCTCGCTGATGAGTGAGCAGAGTGAGGGAAGCCAATGATTAAATCGTCTCCACTCGCGAGCGCTGTCTAGTGCTGAAAACACCTAAAACTGTTAATACAGAAAACCATCAAATTTCCCCGCTGTGCGCTGTCCCCAAACTTCGGCGCTGAAATCATTTAACTTCAGCACCACATAAAAGAGCGGGGTTTCACGAGAGCGAGGAGGCTGCGACCTGACATTTGAAGGTGTTCTTGAACTCATCTCACTAAAGAGATACAGTATTAGCCCTACTAACACAGATAAGCAGGGGAGTTCAGACTCAGCGAAAACTAAAGTAGGCCTACTCTGCAAACAATGCAAATTATTTTCTATTTACTTTGAGCAAATAACGAAGGTTATCATAAACACATTTTACATTATGTATATTTTGTAAATTTCACACCATTTAAATCACACCAAAGTTTTGAAATGTATTTAGCGCAACAAGCAACTTCCACGTGGCTTACTTAACCTACAATAATTTGCGCAAAACAGACTCGACATTAGTGTGATAATTAACCAGTGGTTTGTGAGTTTTAATGAAGAGAATTCTAATCATTGCTCGTTAGGCTTTGGCTAAAACATTTGGATCAGTCAAATAGTGTTCCTAAAAGTGCATGTAATTCTAAAAAGTAAAATGTTTCACAAAAGCGAAAGAAATGACACAATTTCCAAATCACATTTTGAATTCCTGCAATCGATGGTCTGATCATAACCATGATAGGCCTATAGATGGGTTAGCTACAACATTATGGTAGTCAAAGTGCAACAGATTAAGACGAAAATAATGACAGCTATTATAGTCATGATACTTACATATGTTACTTTTAGCCTGAGAGTGTAAGAAGAAACATTTCAACATCTTAAAAAAGCATTGTGCTGAATTGTTGCTCCGCTCACCGCCTGCCTATTGGAGGCTGTTTTTAGAGACATCACCCCCGCAACAGACATGTTTAAAATGTGCTGTAAAACACGTGCTGTAAAATCTCAAGTCGAACCAGTGTCCTGCTCTTCCCTTACGGAACGGATCAACAAGTATGATGTGACGATGTGAATGCACCGATTCCTCTCTACCTGGTTGCTGAGTTGTGTGCCTGTACCGTGCGTGACGGGCTACGCTCCAGCCGGGTTCTGCAGGGGCTGATTTTGCGGAGGCTGAGCTTCTCCAACCAGAAGCTGCACTGCCGGGGGGATGCTGCTTAAACCCATTCGGTATGAAAGGGGCTGCGCTTGCACATCCTCTACAACCCAGTCTTCCAAAAGCAAGTAAACACAAAACAATCATGAGGTAATAGACTTACTACATAAATAGGTAACCTTCAGACTTCAGCTGCAATGATTTATTGTAAAGCGCAGCTAGGGCTATAGGGTGATGAGAAATTACGCAGTTGCTCTCTCTTTGTGCCCCACTCTTTGCGACATGGAACAACAGTGTGCATTGGAGTATAATTTTTTTTTAAACGATGTTTACAGTCTTGGCAGGGCAGAGTTGTTTTGGTTTCCCCTGCAGTGGGCATGATCAATGGCCAACATATACACAATGACACAAAACCATAAAGACTACAAATCAGGCAGCAATCACTGGGTTCAGCCCTATTGTGCGCAATAGAGGACAGGTGTTTGTAAGTTTCCATCCAATTGGCAAACGATTTTCATGCTAATATTCTAAAATGCGCATGAAAACAATATACGCATTTTTTCACCATAGGTGTGTTTCCTTCAACTTGACTTGTTCCGGATAAAAGGTTTTTTTGTGGTTTCATTCCCATGTACCGAATAAAAAATACAAGTTAAATCGGTTTCGATCGTATTTTCAACTCTACAGATGGTTTTTCCACAAAAAAGGTTGCATTTATGTGCCCACTCTGGTATTGGAAAGTGTGCTCTAGCCCACAGCTTGCAGATACATTGCGGATATAACCTACATGATGAGATTATTCGGGACGGATCGAAATTTACAGAATGGTCACATGGAAGAAAATGGGGGAGGGTCATGCTTTTTCAATTTCAGTCAAGGGGAGGGTTTAGTATTTTTAAAATATAGTCCAGGGTAGGGTCATATAATTTGTAATTGGTGAAATTTCAATATTTCTTAATGTTTTAGAATTAGTTGTTTAATTAGGCTATATCAGTGGCGATTTTAGCATGTGAATATTGGTGGGGCAAACATAAAACATTTGTTTTAGTTGCATGCCAGCAAAGACACTACACAACACAACATTAATTGCACTATTAAGGTGGCACACAAACTGTTAGAGCTTACATAAAGCTATCCCAACATCAGAGTCCCAACACCTTACCACTGCTAGACCTGGCTATCAGCAGAGCCTTGTCTGGCAGTGAAACAGTTAGTTCAGCATCATTTACTGCCTTTAAAGACAACATAGCTGATATGGCTGACTTGCTTCAACAAATGTGGTTTCAACTGACAATTGAGATGTACAAATTATGGCATAAGGGGAAGACAAGCGAATAAGAGGCAATCCTTAATTTTGATTAAGACATTAATGAGCGAGCTAGGAGAGAGTAGTCAATATAACTATTTGTTTAGCACTTTTGAAATGTACAGGATATAATTCAGAACATGGGCACTTCTTACAGTATTCTCCCTGTACACCAAAACATAACCATATGATAAATAAAGGGGGCATATAAGCATACGATGAAAGCTCAATATTTGATGAAGACATTTCTCTAAAACAGGGTTATAGGCTACATGTGCACAACTAAGTCAGAACGGCAGGCTAAATTATGAGGGTGAGGCGCATGGGCTACTAACAACTTACTACACAACATACACATAGTATTACTTTCTTAGCTACAGTACACATATCTCCCTGGCATATTACATAATTTATGCAGCAGCATACAATACATTTTTGGACTCACCTTGATGTGATGTGGTGGGCACATTTTGTCATCAAAGTCTGGCATTCTCTGGATTTATGGTGCTTTCAAGACAACTGGGAACTCTGGAAAAAAACAAGGTTGAATCATGACGTCAGTATTCTTCAGGTCGGAGCTCTAGAAAGCGGCCTGAGTTCCCAACTTGGTATTTTGAGTTTGATGACCGTTCAAAACTTGTTTTCCCAGTTGGAACTCACTCAAGTCTGAGATTTCCCAGCTCTGAGTTTTCAGTTGTTTTGAACGTGGCAGGATTGACAACATGGCCAATGTTGAATATTTATCCTTTTAAAAGTGAGATTTTTCAAATAGCTTTGCTTGGCAATCTCTCAACCAGCTTCATCAGGAATGCTTTTCCAACAGTCTTGAAGGAGTTCCCACATATATTGAGTACTTGTAGGCTGCTTTTCCTTCACTCTGCGGTCCGACTCAATTTGGTAAATCACAGACAGTGTAAGTTTATCGATAGTCTAGAATAGCATTATGTCCAGCTAGCAGCAGGAAGCTTGGTCACGAAAATCAGAAAAGCAATCAAATTAATCGTTTACCTTTGATGATTTTCGGATGTTTTCACTGACTAGACTCCCAGTTAGACAGCAAATGTTCCTTTTGTTCCATAAAGATGATTTTTATACCCAAAATACCTCCGTTTGTTTGTCACGTTATGTTGAGAAATCCACCGGAAATAGCGGTCACGACAACGCCGAAAATTATATCCATAATATCGACAGAAACATGGCAAACGTTTTTTTATAATCAATCCTCAAGGTGTTTTTCAAATATCTATTCGATAATATATCAACCGGGACAATTGGCTTTTCAGTAGGACCGAGAGGAAAAATGGCTACCTCTCTCTTTTACGCAAGAATCACTCTGAGAGCCCTCAGCTGGCCACTTACGCAATGTGGTCCTTTACGCTCATTCTTCAACATAAAGGCGTAGACACCTTAGGAAATACGTAGAAAAAGGAATCTGGTTGATATCCCTTTCAATGGCCAATAGGAATGCATAGGAACACAACGGTTTCAAAATATGAGTCACTTCCTGATTGGATTTTTCTTGGGCGTTCGCCTGCAATATCAGTTCTGTTATACTCACAGACAATATTTGTACAGTTTTGGAAACTTTAGAGTGTTTTCTATCCTAAGCTATCAATTATATGCATATTCTAGCATCTGGTCCTGAGAAATAGGCCGTTTACTTTGGGAACGTTATTTTTCCAAAACTAAAAATAGTGCCCCCTAGCTTCAAGAGGTTGCTTGGAAAAAATACCCTTAAAACCAGACTTGGACCACACACCCACTCCACTGAATAGCATTGGTTTGCATTGCCTTGCACTCATTTTGGAATTGGCAAATTCCGACTTGTTGTGTAATGTTTATGTCCAATGGCCAATCATCACCAACATGTTTTATCTATAATTTATCTTCATATGACAAGGATCGAAAAGGATTGACCAGTAGATTGTCGACTTGATTCATGATGATGACTGCTGGCTTGCTAGCTAAGTTTTTGAAAGTATGATGTTGACATGATTAGTCCAATCAAAGCTACGGTAGATATAACGTGATTTGATAATTTTATGTGTGGCCAATGACCTTGAGCCTTCTTGGATTGGCACATCTTTATTTTTCTCCCCAATCTCGATCTTGTTTCATCGCTTCAACTCCACAACGGGCTCGGGAGAGGCAAAGGTCGAATCATGCGTCCTCCAAAACATGACCCGCCAAACTGCGCTTCTTAACACCCGCCCGCTTAACCTGGAAGCCAGCTGCACCAATGTATCAGAGGAAACATCGTTCAACTGACGACCGAGGTCAGCCTGCAGGCGCCTGGCCCGCCACAAGGAGTGGCTAGAGTGCAATGAGCCAAGTAAAGACCCCCCGACCAAACCCTCCCCTAACCCAGATGATGCTGGGCCAATTATGTGCCACCCTATGGGACCTCTGGCCAATTGTGACACAGCTTGGGATGGGACCTGGGTCTGTAGTGACGCCTCAAGCACTGTGATGCAGTGCCTTAGACCGATGCGCCACTCGGGAGGCCGGGATGGGCACTTCTAATGTAGCTCTATGGCAGCACCCAAGGGGCTTGAATTTCCGAGCTCTCCCTGTGGATTTTGCGGTGGCGTTGTGTCCCCATGAGTGACAGAACACTGAGCCAATCACAGCACAACTAGAGAACATTACCAACCCCTACACTCCATATATTCCACTTGCTTCCCCACTACCACAGAAAACACTGAGCTAGGTTCAAACACCTGCATTTTAGAGCTTCCTTACTCAAGAAAGCAAAAAAGAGACCATGTTTCTATGCAGCTTTATTAACTCAACAATGTATTATTTTTTTTACATTGTTTGCAAACTGATTGGGTTGATGTCGAGTGATTGTGGAGGCCAAGTCATCTGATGCAGCATTCCATCACTCTCCTTCTTGGTCAAATAGCCCTTACACAGCCTGAGGTGTGTTTTGGGTCATTGTCCTGTTGAAAAAGAAATGCTTGTCCCTCTAAGCGCAAATCAGATGGGATGGCGTATTGCTGCAGAATGCTGTGGTAGCCATGCTGGTTAAGTGTGCCTTAAATTCAAAATAAATCACCAGCAAAGCATGCCAACACCATCACACCTCCTCCTCCATGCTTCACGGTGAGAACCACACATGCAGAGATCATCCGTTCACCTACTCTGCGTCTCACAAAGACACGGCGGTTGGAACCAAAAATCTCACATTTGGACTCATCAGACCAAAAGACAGATTTCAACTGGTCTAATGTCCATTGCTTTTGTTTCTTGGCCCAAGCAAGTCTCTTCTTATTGGTGTCCTTTAGTAGTGGTTTCTTTCCAGCAATTCGACCATGAAGGCCTGATTCATGAGGTCTCCTCTGAACAGTTGATGTTGAGATGTGTCTCTTACTTGAATTCCGTGAAGCATTTATTTGGCCTGCAATTTCTGAGGCTGGTAACTCTAATGAACTTATCCTCTGCAGCATAGGTAACTCTGGGTCTTCCTTTTCTGTGGCGGTCCTTATGAGAGCCAGTTTCATCATAGTGCTTGATAGTCCAAACTTTTGACTGGTACTGCATATGTATTTTTATTTTATTTTTACTAAACAGGTGGGGCTCAAAAAAGGTGGGGCCCTGACCCACCTGCCTTTAATGACAGGTCGCCACTGGGCTATATATCGAAGTGTGCCTGATGCTGCCCCTCATCCCTGATTCTCCTCTGTACGCGCAATATCAAGTGGGCCTACAAGTTATTTAGTGTGGTCTCAATCAAATGATCCATAGCCTATAGTACAGAGCAAAGTTATATTTCTAAGATAACTACTGGGATAGTGTACATAAAACCAGGCTGCATTACACACAGCAATGGATATTCCAACCCTGTGACCCGGCCAGCTCTGCTCTTGCTGATGGTAAAAAAAGAAAAGTGTGTCCTGCCTAACCAATGGCTGTGCTGTGTAGGGCTACGGTGGCAGTTCAGGAGAGTCAAAGGCTTTTTCAGAAAATGTTTGGTTTATTAGGCTTTGTCCTAAAAATGTGCTAACTTGCACACAGACCAGCCTATAGCCTATGTTATGTTCAGTTTTAGAAGGAGAGTGTGGAGATGAGGAAGACCAGAGGTCAACTTTGATAGCTTTCTACTACTATAATTTATTTGATTATAAACAATGTTTCTTGGCCATTATGTATTTATCAGAGTTATTGACCTCACAATAAGCCAGATTCGAGTAATGTATATTGTGTTGCTAAAACTTGAAGCAGCAGTTGCGGCACAATGAACCAGGAATGGACAGCTCATGGTGCTGAAAGTAGGACAATTTGAGTACCCATAATTAATTTAATCGTCTTCATTTTAATTAGACTTTACTAACAACAAGAGGGTTTTGTGTTGTAGCCTATTTCTTCCTATTTAATAAATAATAGGCAGACCTACCTGTTTGATAGACAAAATTAGGAGGCTGCTCTATCCATAGATTTCTCAGTCAATTCCTCCACCCACCTGCCTACCTCCGTGTTAGCGAAGGGCTTTTAAGTTAAAACCAAGACTCGAATTGAGGGGGTATGAGAGGGTAGGCTGTAGGCCTACCTGTAATTAAAGACAATGGCAAAAAGCACAGGCTTGTTAGTTTATGATTTTGAATAAGATAAAACGGATCCGATTACATAAAGCGCTTTGGTCCGAGATGCTTTATGCTAGAAACAAAGTGTAAAATACCTGGGAACGACGTGACTCCGATGTGGGGATATCAGAGGCTAGACAAAAAATAGACTTTGCTTGGGAAGTAATCTAACTCTGTCACTATCTATTAATTCAGATATTCACTTTCTGTACAATAGAAGACGTTAAACCCAGACAGGTTTTAGGGAAACACGTGTGACCTCTCGTTTGGTTAAGCAATGTAACCAGCAGTTAAAACCTCTTTGGGCTGAGATCCCGCTAACGGGATCGATATGACAACAGCCAGTGAAAGTGCAGGGCGCCAAATTCAAAACAACAGAAATCTCATAATTAAAATTCCTCAAACATACAAGTATTTCACACCATTTTAAAGAAAGATCCACTTCTTGTGAATTGCACCACAGTGTCCGATTTCAAAAAGGCTTTACAACGAAAGCACCACAAACGATTATGTTAGGTCAGAGCCAAGTCACAGAAAAACACAGCCATTTTTCCAGCCAAAGAGAGGAGTCACAAAAAGCAGAAATAGAGATAAATGAATCACTAACCTTTGATGATCTTCATCAGATGACACTCATAGGACTACATGTTACACAATACATGTATGTTTTGTTTGATAAAGTTCATATTTATATAAAAAAATCTCAGTATACAGTAGTTCCAAAACATCCGGTGATTTTGCAGAGAGCCACATCAATTTACAGAAATACTCATAATAAACATTGATAAAAGACAACTATTATGCATGGAATTATAGATACACATTATAGATACACATTTAAAAAAAGCTTTATCGAAAAAGCACACCATGCAATAATCTGAGTATGGCGCTCAGAGACCAAAACAACCCAAACAGATATCCGCCATGTTGTGTAGTCAACAGAAGTCAGAAATAGCATTATAAATATTCACTTACCTTTGATGATCTTCATCAGTTTGCACTCCCAGGAATCCCAGTTCCACAATAAATGTTTGTTTTGTTCGATAATGTCCATCATTTATGTCCAAATACCTCCTTTTTGTTCGCAAGTTTAGCCCAGTAATCCAAATTTATGACACGCGATCACTAGGGGCAGACGAAAAGTCAAAAAGTTCCATTACAGTCCGTAGAAACATGTCAGACGAAGTATAGAATCAATCTTTAGGATGTTTTAAACATAAATCTTCAATACGGTTCCAACCGGAGAATTCCTTTGTCTTCAGAAATGCAATGGAACTCAAGCTAACTATCACGTGAACGCGTGTGGCTCTCTGGCAGACCTCTGACTCATTCCCCTCTCATTCGCCCCCACTTCACAGCTGAAGCATCAAACAAGGTTCTAAATTCTGTTGATATCTAGTGGAAGCCTTAGGAAGTGCAACATGTCCCCATAGACACTGTACATTCGATAGGAATAGAGTTGAAAAACTACAAACCTCAGATTTCCCACTTCCTGGTTGGATTTTTTCTCAGGTTTTTTTCTGCCCTGTTTTTTCCTGCCCTGTTATACTCACAGACATCATTCAACCCGTTTTAGAAACTTCAGAGTGTTTTATATCGAAATCTACTAATAATATGCATATATTAGCAGCTGGGCCTGAGTAGCAGACAGTTTACTCTGGGCACCTTATTCATCCAAGCTACTCAATACTGCCCCCAGCCATAACAAGTTAATTAAAGCTTACATTCTGCGTCGGTAGGCCTACTCTGCCTGGGGTGGAAAGGTAGGCCTTGCTTTTGAAAGTACCATGCTTAGATTCCCAATGACATCTTAGATGAAATTATTTGCAAACAGGGACAGTTTCGTTGCAACTCAATATTACAGTAGGAGGTGTTCTTAATGTTTGAACACTGTGTATTATGCTGAAGGGGTGGCCAACCATTTTCATTTCAGAGGTCTGATTTTCTCCATGTAACCCTTATTATAAATAACATTCACTCCCTAATGAACAAAAGAGCGAGGTTATAAAAATAAAAATAGCGGCCAATTTTTATGGGAATATTTAAAAAACTGTGTTATATGCACATTTCCCCTACCAGTGGTGTATCTCCACCAAATGGACTTGTGGATAAAAATCACTGCGTGGTGATGTAGAGCACACAAAATGTACTTATTCACTTAAGTCTCCATCTCAATTTCACCTTTACGGATCGTTCGGTCACAAAAACTGTTGCTAAATAGTAAATGTGTGCCGAATATGGTCTTGGCACGTGCGCTCTAGCCAACAGTTTGCAGATACAGTGCAGGTAGGCTAGTCTACATGAGATTATTATAGATAGTCTAAGAGCAAGAATATTTGTATTTGTCAAATGGCAGTCAAGCATCTATTATCATGTCACTAGAATAAAACCCTAGATATGTATTGAAAAGCAGCATCAATATCACCATGCACTACCATCACCCTGTGAAGTTCAAGTTATTCAATCCGTAGCCTAATAAACTGTATGGTTTCCCGAGTCGTAGTGGGAGGACTACACACCCTATCATCTTGCGACTCCAAATGTACTTCGATATGATAGTTATATCAATATTTGAAGCATAAAGGCGTTACCACTGCCATTTATCGCATTGACACAAAAAGATCCCACCATGTCGAACGAACAAATTATCCGTCTGCATTTTCAAATGTTTTACCGATTATTAGAATGGTTTTAATATGTATGATTTTACTCTCTGCCTATGGAAACATAGGTTAAACATGGTTAGTGTGACAAATGTGTGGTTTGATCTGTTTAAAGAGCGCCAGCCGCCCAATTACTCCACAAAATACATAAAGGGAAAGGGGGCTACGTAGTCAGTTGTACAACTGAATGCCTTGAACTGAAATGTGTCTTCTGCATCTGAATCAGAGAGGTGCAGGGGCTGCCTTAATCGACATCCACATCTTCGGTGCCCGGGGAACAGTGAGTTAGTTCCCCTTATGCAATGGACACCATCATGGGACTGGAGGGGATTTTGGACACGTTCATCACTGGGATAAGCTCCAAATTGGTGTTTTGTTGTGAAAATGTTTTTACAAATATTTCTAATTAAGGTGGTGCAATAGTTTATACATAATGCACTTTAAACACTTGAAGCTGGTTTTATGGAGCCAGGTTAATCATTGATACAACTTATTTTACAAACAAAATAGTCTAGAACAAAAAACAATTGTATTGTTATGAAGTGACAATTTTAAAGTGAAATATATACATTATAATTAAAGATAAATAACACATTACACTGTACATTTGTGCTGATACAAAAATAGATACAATACATTATATGGACATATTGTCATACATTTTTTGAAATTAGCCTAAACTTCACAAACCAGACTTCACGTCTCGTTTGAGAGATCTCAACGTCATGTCTTCAATGTGAATGTCTAGGTTTATATCTGATGGCCAAGTCTCCTTCAGGCTGCAACAATCCAAACCCATAGCGACTGGAGTTCACCTCTGGCATCTGAGCCTCTGAGTCACACCGCTCCAGTTCCAGATGAGACAGGACCAGATACACAAACCTGAACACACAGATAAAGACACAACAGGTGAGTTGTTGGCATTAACACATTATAAATGTGCCTAAACTGTAACATTGACCATTGCACACACCAGTTTTTGTAGAATCCATTTGTATTTTATTTTGGCATGTTCTATTTGCATAGCAGTGAAATTCATGTCACTGTAACCCAATCTTGCATAGACACCTGGAGAAGCCTGTGCAGTAAAAGTCAGCTGCTAAACCTTCCCTCTTCCTATAATGGCATTTGCTGTGAGGTGAGCTAATCAATCCCAGAATTAAGTCTGTCCTTGATTTGGTGAAGTGGGGACCTCTGACTCCCTCTGACCTCCTCTGCCCTCCCCCTAAGACCCATAAGGAACACTCAGAGATACTCACTGTCTGATGGAGTTGATGGCAAAGCGTTTGCCCACACAGCCGTTGGTGCCTGCGCCCCATGGCATGGTGTAGTACTTGAGCCGTCTCCCTCCTTTAAAGAAGTCCTTCTTCACAGATCCGTCCTTGTTGAGGAAGCGTTCATACTTGAATCTCTATGACAGGAAACGCAGGGAGGTAAATCAGTGAACCCAGGTCATACTGACAAATGATGATCAAACATGACTGTTCCCCCACGCTTCCTGCTGCACACAACCATATCATATCAGATGGCAATAATAGCCTGTTACTACCCAATCATTTACTACCATTTCCATGTGTATTCCACTAACTGGCTGGTACTGTAAGGGTGAAGGACAAAGCAATGATTCAGCTGTGTAACAAGCTAACTCCCTTCCCACTCCTATTTCTATTTGTGTTCAAGTGCCTTACAATGTCCTAGGTTTAACCCCTCTCTCTGTATCTTGGGTAATCCAGGGCCACTTTAGAAACTGTGTAGGTGTGCTTCCTCCTTACGTAAACAAACGTCAATACTTATTACTGTACCTTATCTTTAACCTGTGTTACACAATTAATACAACTAGGGTTGTTGGATAGACAGAACATGCGCAGATGGATTTGAAACTAAACTTTATTGTCCATTATTAGGGAGCTATTATTTGTTCATGTGTGAGAGGCAACTAACATCCATACCTGTGGTTCCTGGTGGATCTCAGGATCCATCTGAGGGCTAATGAAGGGGAACAGACACACTCTGTCCCCCCTCCTGAGCTGGTACTCCTGCCCATTGGCCATTTGCAGGGTCTTTTCCTGCACTACCTCTCTGGTGATGAACGGGGCAGCACTGAGCCTCAGAGTCTCCTCTAAGGCACTGTCTGGGATAGAGTAGACAAAGAAAAGAAGACGATGAACACTAATATACACAGACTCATTAAGCATACAGATGTTATGTCCTCGTAATAGATTCGCTAAGGTCATTCTCATTTGAGGAGCCCTTAAGAATAGTTATGAATAGACTTGCCTCATTAAAGGTTAAATACATGTTTAGGGCTAAAGGCAGGTTTCTATCTTCAGGTAGGTGGCACTTTCCTTATGTGCTCATTATTTGCACCAGAGGTTAGAGCACCTGTTGATGGTGACATGGGAGCCATTAGATCATTGAGAGCAACTTTCAGGGCCTGAGCAGGTGGATCTGCCCTGGTCCTTTAGTCATTGAGCTCATTAGGGTCTCAGGCAAAGACTACTGTATGTGTGGCCACTCACCTGGGAACAGTGTGTGTATATATATGTCTGTCTTCAACTGCCCCCCCCCCCTCTTTTCTCTCGACTCTGTTCATTAAGGTACATTTGCCCATAGGGATGAAGCTCCTTGTCTTTGTTCATATACCCAGTAAACAAAAAACACTCACCAAACACAGGTGTGTGCTGCAGCCTGTCCAGTAGGGGACACTTTGCAGAGTCCTGCTCGGAGATGCTGCTGAACTCTCTTCTCACCGCCCTCATGGCCTCAGGGTTTGTCAACAGGAAACCTAACAGCCAGAATGCAGCAGGTCCAACGTTACCCTGGCAACAAATGAAGGTTGACATGAAGGCAATGACACAGCGAGTTCCCTTTCCGATGGTTCTCACAGTGAGACTGTGCAGGTAGCAATTATGTAACCGGAGAAGAGAACATTACACACCACATGCCAGCTCTTACTATTTTCTCTCATAGGGGAAAGCATCACTTGTTCATATAGTTCAATCACAAGGCCTAATGAATTTGACTGGTTCCTTTCCTGTGTCTATGATAGAGCACCGTGTTATGGCTACTGTCAGAGAGTAGGTGCTGTAATGGTTACTATAAAAGACAAGCCATTAGACATCAAAGAGACTCAATATGGAGTATTCGGGGCACACTGGGCTGTCCTGGCCATCTGTCTGTGTTTGTACATGAGTGGAAAGACCACTGAATTTACATCGACTCCAGACTAAACAATGTTTGCCATGTATAGTGCTGAGCGATTAGTGCTTTTTGAGGTCGGTTCGGTTTTGGTTCGATCGTGAAAAAAAAAAATCATGTTTAAAAAATGTTTTTTTTTTTTTTTTACATTACATGCACTATGCATTATGTGGGTTGAAAGCTGTACCACAGAATTAAATCATTAATACAAGTCCCATGGTGGTGGTGACTGCACATTATTGCTTATCACTAATTAACTATCATTTATTCACATTACTTTAACAAAATATTTGTTTTATTTGATTATTTCATTCCACGTCATCCTCTCATAGAGAGCGGCTGCCAACGCGGTCTGACAAAATCACTATTTTAGTAATTCTTCAAAAGGAAATAAGACATACTTTTAGGACTGCTGAATGCCAACTATCAATCACTTAGCCCTCCGCTTTCTATCCCTCTAGATAGTACGTTCTCAGTCTCTGTGTCTTGCTCTGCACAGACCGGACAAGTTTAAGCAGGTGCGTAATGGATTATGGTCATTGTAGTTTTTTACCACTACAACTCCATCGCACAGTCCAAGCTTGATCTGATTTATCCCTACAGAAACTGTACATTGAGCTCACAGAAAAAAATGAAGGAGATGGAATTCAAATAATTGAAAAGACGTCGGTCAATTAGTTGTCAAAAAAATATTTAGAAAAATACATTTTGGTTAATCTCTCAGCACTAGCCATGTAATATGCTGCACTATACACTATCCACGAATTACATACAATATAATACACAGATTATTTGTTGTGGTAACACCTTATGTTCTTCACTACATTCTTAGGGGAACTGAAAAATTACAATCAAGAGTGGCATGATGATGGTAGATCGGGTGGATGTGTGACATTGTAGATGCGGTTATCAGTGCTCAATGAGTGACGTAATACGTCTAAGCAGCAGGGTTGGGGTAATTCCATTTGAATTCCAGTAAATTCAGAAAGTAAACCAAATTCCAATTCAGAATGTTCTTCAATTGGAATTTCAGTGTACCTTTTGAACTGACTGGAATTGAAATGGAATTAACCCCAACCATGCTAAGCAGGAGCTGAGTACTCAGAGTCTACTCAGAATGTTCTTGGTATCATAGTGTGTACTTTTGCCATCTTGGGATTCCTCCAAAAAGTATCTGTTTTGCTGGAGTCAGACCATTTTATCTAAAGGACATAAACAGGCTACTAGTGCACTCTTGTGGTAAAGATGCGTATTACACTCATTACCATATTTTATTAGGGAAGTCCTTGTTTGAGCAGGAGGAGCAGACAACAGTAGCTCTGTAACAACCATTCTAGCAGCAAAGAGAGCTTGAGAACATCCCATGGAGGCCATGTTTAGTTGGAGCCCACTGGAACTTGCATTAGTCTAACATAGGGACAGGATGTCTGTCCCCTCCAAGATAACACTAAAATAAGGTCTAACAGTTCTAGGGTTTTTCCATACACTCGTGGTTGAGAATACAGCATTAGTATTCATCTTAAAGAACTGAATGTGCTAGTATTTATTTATAGTCTTTCAAAAATAATCACTAACCACAAAGGTATTCTACAGTGGTTGGACAAAGCGTAAGGTGTGGTTGACAAACAGGTACAGTATAAACAGAATTTGAGAGGCACACCGTGTGGGTAGCTGAATTTCACAAAGGGTAACATCTTTAACCAGTCGAGTCTAGCATCTGACATTGGCATGCGAGTGTCTTTGTATTGGAAAATGTTCATGTTTAAGATGGCTGCTAGCCAGGAGGGCATGCTGCTGTATTACCAGGTATCTTTGTTGGCCCACCTCCAAAAAGCTATTGAATAGAAATGAATTTTTCTATGGGTGCAATGGAACAACAGGGATTTTCACCAATCGTTCACAAGACCTATTCAGAACAGCTTTAAATAGCTGGGCAGCCCTTGCTTTGTGACAATGACAGGCCACTACTCCTCTTAGGGAGGTGAGGTGAGATGGGGGAGTGCCTATGACTCACCTGTGTGGCCCACAGCTGCAGCAGCAGGGCTCTCCTCTGAGTTTCCTCGTCCGCTCCCTGTTCCTGCAGAAGGTGCCTGTAGTCTCTCAGCCAGGGGCTGGACCCGGAGCCCTCTCCCAGCCCCGCCGGGGCCAACAACTCCCACAGACGCCCCCTCACACTCTGGGCGGTCCGCTTCTCCTCTGACACACACACACAGACAGGAACACACAGGCAGGTGAGTCAAGAGTAAACACAGACACACATGGGTAAAACAGATGAGATCAGACTGAGATCATTTGATTAGTGAGTCAAGTGTCGATAGAGAGATACAGGTGACATAATCCTGAAAACAGAGACGGGTGGGAGAGGTGTGTACCATGAACATGGGAAACATGAAGAGTGAGTAATAGGTGTGACATGCAAGATAAGACAGATGAACAAATATGCCATTTGAATAGAAAGAGGTGATATCAGTGACACGGGTGGGACAGAAACAGGAGGTATGTGAGAGTAAGCCGGGAGGAACAAACAAATATAATATGTATAGTTAGAGAACAGTAAGATCAGATATAAGGAGGTGAAAAGGACAGCCAGGTGTGTCAGGTGACATCAGATAGAGCCTGTAGATGAAGCAGGTGTAAGACTGAGAAGAAATGACATAGGGACCATGAGTAATTAAGACAATTGGAGTCGGAAATTAGATTCAAACATATGACCCGCTTAGATAAAGTCATTCACTGCAGTGACTGCACTATGGCAAGCAAGAAACATACTACTTATTTACAAACTATTTTTATTTTATTTACCTAGCCAAGTCAGTTAAGAACAAATTCTTATTTTCAATGACAGTCTAGGAACAGTGGGTTAACTGCCTGTTCAGGGGCAGAAAGACAGATCTGTACCTTGTCAGCTCAGGGGGTTGACCTTGCAACCTTCCGGTTACTAGTCCAACACTCTAACCACTAGGCTACCCTGCCACCCCACAGTGAGTCCATACAATCACAAATATGACAAATCACAAACAGCCAGCCGACTCAATGATATATATAAAAATCGGAGTCATAAAGTGATCGGGGATAATACAGATTGAATTATTCCTCTATTCAGTCTTTATAATAAACCCAGCAAAAAACGAAACGTCCTCTCACTGTCAACTGCGTTTATTTTCAGAAAACTTAACATGTGTAAATCTTTGTATGAACTTAACAAGACTGAAACTGAGACATAAACTGAACAAGTTCCACTGACATGTGACTAACAGAAAGGTAAAAATGTGTCCCTGAACAAAGGGGGGGTCAAAATCAAAAGTAACAGTCAGTATCTGGTGTGGCCACCAGCTGCATTATGTACTGCAGTGCATCTCCTCCTCATGGACTGCACTAGATTTGCCAGTTATTGCTGTGAGATGTTACCCCACTCTTCCACCAAGGCACCTGCAAGTTCCCAGATATTTCTGTGGGGAATGACCCTAGCCCTCACCCTCCGATCCAACAGGTCCCAGACATGCTCAATGGGATTGAGATCCGGGCTCTTCGCTGGCCATGGCAGAAAATCACACACAGAACGAGCAGTAGGGCTGGTGGCATTGTCATTCTGGAGGGTCATGTCAGGATGAGCCTGCAGGAAGGGTACCACATGAGGGAGGAGGATGTCTTCCCTGTAACACACAGTGTTGAGATTGCCTACAATGACAACAAGCTCAATCCGATGATACTGTGACACACCGCCCCAGACCATGACGGACCCTCCACCTCCTAAATCGATCAGTGAAGAGCACTTTTTGCCAGTCCTGTCTGGTCCAGCGACGGTGAGTTAGTGCTCATAGGCGACGTTGTTGCCGGTGATGTCTGGTGAGGATCTAACAGGCCAACAAGCCCTTAGTCCAGCCTCTCTCAGCCTATTGCGGACAGTCTGAGCACTGATGGAGGGATTGTGCGTTCCTGGTGTAACAGTTGTTGTTGTTGCCATCCTGTACCTGTCCCGCAGGTGTGATGTTCGGATGTACCGTTCCTGTGCAGGTGTTGTTACACGTGGTCTGCCACTGTGAGGACGATCAGCTGCCCATCCGGTCTCCCTGTAGCGCTGGCCACATTTATTTCCCTGGCCACATCTGCAGTCCTCATGCCTCCTTGCAGCATGACTAAGGCACGTTCACACAGATGAGCAGGGACCCCGAGCATCCTTCTTTTGGTGTTTTTCAGAGTCAGTAGAAAGGCGTCTTTAGCGTCCTAAGTTTTCATAACCGTGACCTTAATTGCCTACCATCTGTAAGCTGTTAGTGTCTTAACGACCTTTCCACAGGTGCATGTTCATTCATTGTTTATGGTTCATTGAACAAGCATGGGAAACAGTGTTTATACCCTTTACAATGAAGATCTGTGAAGTTATTTGGATTTTTACGAATGATCTTTGAAAGACAGGGTCCTGAAAGAGGGGCGTTTCTTTTTTTGCTGAGTTTACATAAGGGTAAAACAATCAAACTATAATACCACATCCAAACTGAATTAAGCCCTAAGATCGGACACATCACTTCTTTTGATCAACTCCCACACCCAGCTGCCACTGTACCTTTCCACAAATGTAAAACCTTGTGGCTCACAATGTTTCTTTCAGAGACCATGTTTCATGTAGTCACCTGGTTTCAGTGTGGTCCTGGCCATTTTGGTCAGGAGTTTGTCAAACTTCCGGTACTCCTCATAGACGTCAGTGGGGTCTGTTCTGTTGTTGTTCTGCTCCCCTCCAAAAAGTGTGAGGTACCCTGCCCTGAAAGAGAGAGAGAGTGGGATGGTGAGTGTGGTTGTAGAGTGGCATGTTGAAAAAAACATTTGGTTGTTAGTAGCGGTTAAGCTTAGGAAAACATGTCATTGAGTGATCATTAAATATATTGAAGATGTTGCCTTAAAGATGGAATCCGCAGTAGGCGGAAACAGCACCATGGCTCTGCCACCACCGTTGTTATTGTTTCTGTTGCCCAGCTGAGGAGATGTCGCGTAGCATGGTAGAAATAATTGCAGTACATAATAGTGTGCTCTTCCATCTCCCATGCAATTATGTCCGAGGGGAAAAAACTGTTTTCGTTGTTTGCACTAACTTCTTTGTTCCTTGTATTTAAAACAGGCATGGCAGTTTCACCATTAAGCATTTCAGTTTTAAGTGATTGTTATGAACCGTTTCCGATCGACGGAGGAATACCTTGCCCACAGTGGCGTCCTCCCACTGAAGGTCAACAGGAACACTTCCTGTGTCACACCTGCCACTGCCCACCCACCTGTTCACAGTGTGGGGTATTACTAGTATAAACTTCGTATTTAGTATAAATCTTCCTCATCCTAGATTACTTCACAGCAGGGTTTTTCAAATGTTTTGGGGCCAGGGACCCCTTTTGTGATAGTAAATTCATCAGGGACCAGACATAATTAGAACACAGCTCGAGTGACATAATAATAGCATACAAGGACTTCTACCAAGTCTCAGTCCCTGGGAAGGAACATTATAAAGGCACGCCTCTTGGCATTGGAGAGAAAATTAAGCCGTTTTCAAGGTAATATTCTGCAATTATACCCATAATGCCATTTTTTTTAAAGCTTACATTACAGTGCATTTATGTTAACAAAACATTTTGGGGAAATACAAGAAGTATCCAGTTGAAAAATGTATAACTTGTAGATTACAATTATTTTGTCCAAGGGATATATTAATCTGTTGTTGTTAGTAATATTAATAAAAAATACAACTTAATTCATGTTATATTTTGAGATCTGCCTGTGGACCCCATGCAGTACGGCCGCAGACCCCACTTTGAGAACCCCTGCTTCACGGTGTCTGACCTATTAAGTAATGATGTTGCCTAATGTTAACAGAAGTAATGACTAAGTCCTCTGGTCCCCATTAGGATGCTGAATGTTTAAATGACCATCTCAAACATCTCTGGCAACACTATAAATAAAAACCCTTTTAAAGGGTGTAGCCGGGGGAGTTCTACAGGAAGGGCAGCCTGAAAGAGGAATTTCATGAGAGCACTGCTCTTTCTTTTCATTAGATGCCTCTTATGTGTCACTAAACATTCTTACTGGTGTATTTACAAACAAGTGGCTTGTGGAACGGGCTGGTAAGTAAACTGTTTATCCCAGGCGTTTGACGTAGGCCCTTGGGGACGCGTGGGTGAATGAGTGAGTGAAGAAGGGAAGGAGGTTTAGGAACTCTTCCGTTCGTACCTGAAGAGAAGACTGTAACAGAAGCTGAAGAGCCCGTCCGTGTTCCAGTCGGTCTGGTTGTGACAGGGCCTCTGGGCTTGCAGCAGCAGGGACTGAAGGTGGCGGTGCATGGTGCTGCTCAGGCAGGATAGGCTCCCGCCCTCAAAGTGCCTGAGGGTACAAAGGTTTAAGGTCAAGAGAAAGGAATGTTTGTCATATATGATGTCACCAAGGCCAAACCTGTAATTCACTTTTACCTAATTGTGTAAAAGACTAGCATTCTGTTCCGGGGTTTACTATGGGTTGCTTTGGCTTGGACAATGCTTATTTACTTAAGTAGTGGCACTGTGAAGACAGGTGTAGTATCACGTCTCTATGGAATAACAACAAAAAACATAGGTGTTGCCTGTGGAAATACTGTAACTGATCAGTCTGAACTATAAACTTTGGGCTGGAGGATATGTCAGTGCAGTACACCTGTGTGGCAGGGTACAAAATGCTGCTCTGTAGATTCAACATCCATTACAGAGAGCTTGACATCTATGCTCTATAAAGCCAGAAGAAAAGGACTATAGCACTGTAACCTACACAACGGCCTAGATATTCTGCACGACAATATGACTGTGAGAGACTGAGATAGTTCCACAACAGTGCCAATCAACAGAATGGTGGGAGGTGGGTGCATTTGCTCCGCACTCTGACACAGTATGCATTTATAAACCTTAACATGAGGCTAATCAGGCCATGGCGATGGTAGTGATATCTGTGATGGTCGATGTGGTAATCCCTGATCCCAGGCACCTCTCTGTCTCAGGGAGTGAAACTTTTGAGTTAGACTACGGTGGAGCCAGGAAGCAACATCCCACAGTAGCATATTATACCTGTGTAAGGATCCAGTTATTGGCTGGACAATGCTGTCCTTAATCGTTTATATGTCAAAACTTGAATTTGTCATTCTCTGACCGTATCAATGGGCATGTACAGCTGTTTTTGGGCTGACCACACAGAAAGGAGTGTGTGATAAGGATAGGGACGTACTGTTTTGTTAGGGCCTTCTCTACAGCAGGGTTGTGATGGGGGAGCTGCAGGCTGAATATTCTGTCCATGAGAACCTGTGCGTAGCGTGTGAAGTCTAGGGACACAGAGTCCTCTATCACAGCATCATAAGAGCTGGGGTCCAGTAGCACTGTCACATAGCGCCCAGCCACACGCACCTACACACACACACACACAAAATCAAAAAGTGGAACACACCAACACACGCATCATGAATGGTGAGGAATTTACATCTACTATAGATGTATTCAGGGATTTAGGCAAGAACAGATGATCAGGTTCAGGTATAGATATTAGGTTGATGATGTTGAGGAAAGTGTTTCATATCACCACTCTTACCGTGAAGATATCGCCATGCTTCACCTTCATACGGTTTAGAAACTTGGCAGCATCTCTTCCAAACTCAAGGGCGTGGCCTAACCATGGAATAACTCCTTTGTCTAAAGGTGGCTCTTTCTCTGACCTGTATAGAAAGAAAACCCATGTCATTTTGAACAGCTAATATTCAAACCTATATATTTGTTCATACCAAAGTTACTAATTACACATATGTTGTCTGTTAATATAGCAACTGTAGTCAAAATCAATTAACTATTCAATATTCACATGCCTGGCTCTTATCAGTACATTGTGTGACACAGCTATGAGTAAAGTAGATACAGTTTAGCCAATAAATTATAAAGCCAGAACTCT
The DNA here is from genome assembly GCF_034236695.1 of Oncorhynchus nerka. NCBI lineage: Eukaryota > Metazoa > Chordata > Actinopteri > Salmoniformes > Salmonidae > Oncorhynchus > Oncorhynchus nerka. The sequence continues at coordinate 67,656,923 of NC_088397.1, read as the reverse complement.
CCCAATAACATTTATAGTAGAATGAGCCCATCAATTTATCCAGAGATATAGCAATAAGCAAGGATGAAAACAGATGTGACTTTATGATCTTTGAGACACAAAAGTTGACATTTAAGACTGGCCAGTGAAAATAGTCCTTAATAGCACTTGAATTTTGGTTAATCTCGGGATTATTTCAACCTTCCCTCTCAAAAAGGATTGACAGGCGACAACTCATGTAACTCATCTACTGCTCAACTATGATATTATTAAGATGTATTTGGATTACTTTAGGTTTATGGTAAATACAACTTTATGCTGGGTTAGTTTATGCTAGGTAGGCAATACACCTATTAGATAAGTAGTAATGGGCTAAACAAATATGTGCACAGGTGAAAACGAGTTCGAAATGCCCACAATATAATACAGAACGCATCAAATCAAATCAAATGTATTTATATAGCTCTTCGTACATCAGCTGATATCTCAAAGTGCTGTACAGAAACCCACCCCAAACAGCAAGCAATGCAGGTGTAGAAGCACGGTGGCTTGGAAAAACTCCCCAGAAAGGCCAAAACCTAGGAAGAAACCTATTCAATGTATGCAGTGCAAGCATAGGCATTAGCTTAATGGAACATTCATTTTAGAAAAGGGTACTCACCTGGAGCGTTTCGAAACAAGTACGAATAAGAGAAGCATGCCCTGGACAAGCAAAAGTATCGTCCAAATCATAGCGCAATTTCTAGAAAAATGTACCTGCACGTTGGTGCGCAGCAGTGAATATATGTGAATAATTTAAGACTACAGGCTTGATCAGATATAGTGCTATTTATTTTGTCATCCGATGACGGCGTTGCAGGGTGTACCTTGACGTCATATGACCTCATCCATCTTCCTATTTGCACGAGTTCACGTAGGACCCATGACTAAGGAGTGGATTCATTCCGTATCGCAGGAGATCCGTGTTTACCGTGCATGTTGTCTCCGCGACCACGGGAACATGACCTTTAATTGTCAACGTTGCTATAAAGCTGATACTCAGGGCTAGGAATTTAATGGAGCCGTAGTTTCATTTCCAGATACATCCAAGCCTAAAACAAAACAAACCCACCCATGTGTCTGAATTTAAATCAGATTAGGTTTGATAATATCCCAAATAATGATATTCCAATAATATCGTGTCTTCATGGGTGGCCTCCATAGAGTTGAGCGCAGACTATTTGAAATACATGTACCTTTGACTCACTATGCAGTCGATACTTCAAAAATGTACATTCTTAAACTCTTACCATGTAGCTAAGTTTGTCCTGTTGTTGCGTGCCTTTTTCTTTGTTAACTAAAATCATATATTTTTTAAATAAAATGTTCATCAAAAACAAACACCGACTGTTTCCTCATTGATATTCAATTGGCACATTGACATTCGAGTTGTCATCTTAGAGCAACAGCAATGAGGAAACAGTCAGTGGTTATATTTGATTGACGTTTTATTAAAAAAGTATGGATTTCAGCAAACAAAGGTGTATATTTACTTGGCTACGCCATGGGTTGCCTACCTCAAAAAATTACACTTACATGTTATTCAGGTCAACATTTTAAAATGGATATTTCTATAAAATAAACTGAAATGTACCTAGTCTGTCATATTTAGACAAAGCTTGCATAGCCACTTTTATTTCAGTGATTATGGTGATGTGTCAAACTCACAAATGTAAAAAGAGGTGGACTGATGTCACATCGATGGTGTATCTGTTTCACAACAGCAGCAGACATAACTGATGTTAGGATGAGACAATGTTGTCATTGAATATACAGCTGGGTGATGCATGGGAATGAGTGTGTACAGTCTGTAAGTGTCCTTAAAAAGTCCATTACATCAACAACTGATCTAGGCATGTTTGAATACAAGTTTTAGTGACCATAAGAGTCATCGTACAGAACCTACCTACCTACCTACAAGTCGTCAATGGAGTGGAGAGGTGTGGTAATTTGAACTCATTCCCTCAACAGCACAATTGGGGTGTAAATCAATATCCTTGCTTACCTACTGTAGCTAAAAGAACCATGGATGATTCATTAATTGCATTTATATAACTGGCACTCAGACGTACCCCAACAACTTCGTATAACGCTGGGGTTTAACATGAAAAGGAAACTGGTTGTATAAATAGGCCGTCAACATTTTTTGACTTAACCCAAATGTCACCTGTCAATAAAAATACAGTAAAACGTAGGAAATGCTTCCCTATGAGACATACTCACTTTTGGACCTTCAACAACATAAAACAGCAAAATAGGTTAATCAAATAAATAAATAAATGTCAAAAGGTAATTTTTTCAGCCATTTCTAAAATATATTTCTGTATAGGTGGTGCTTAACTTGGCCACTTATCCTCCTTTTCCTTTGCTGCTTTTTCTTCTAGTGGTTCCCGGACGTCTTCTGGGGTTTGGCCAAAGATCCCTGCTGTCTGTTTGAGGAGGAACACCCCTGCGTGTAGGCCACCTACATTGACCCAGGCAGTGTGGTGCTTCCGCCAGAGTCCTCCAACCCTCAATATGGCATGAGGAAGACAGATACAACCCATCACAAAACATTCATTGCACAAATCATTAACGCTAAAACACCACAGTATTGCTTGGAGAAAAGCCATCTGGCCAAGGGCCCATCTACACCAGAAACAGAGTAGACTCAGTCCATACTATACTCTCACAATAGAGGTTTGTTCACACAGATAATATTGTTGTGGATTAATGAAATCAATATGATCCAACTTCCTCAACTACTCATTTTTTGGAAACCCTGGAATTTTCCAGATGCCTTCCAGAACAGACAGGTTAGGACACGTCTGTCCACCCCACTCCACCACGAATTACACAGTCTTACTGTATGTGTGGTACATTGCCTTTTGAAAGCATTTCTTATCCTGGGTCAGGATGACAGCCTTCCCTGAGCCTGGTCGGGACACCTGGGCCATCTCTCTTACACAGGGCGGATACAGGTCCCAGTTCTTCTTTCTGGAGCCCATTCTATAAGAAAACCACACAACATACACATCAGCCATGTAAACAATATGAATACATTCAATTACTCCATTGAAGACTTGTTGGTAGGTTCTGTCTATGGTGACTGTCCTAATTGAAACAGTACAGTGGTATCTACCTCTTCCCCAAGGGCATGTCAGTGATAATGATGTCCACTGAGCTGGTTCTCATGGGTAGATGACACAGGTCCCACTGCACCTTGTCTATGGGCAGCCCTGGTGTACTGCAGAGGTGGGGAGTATATACAGTGAATTCGGAAAGTAGTCAGACCCCTTGACTTTTTCCCCATTTTGTTTGGTTACAGACTTATACTGAAATGGGTTTAATTGTTTTTTCCCTTCTTCAACCTACATACAATACCCCATAATGACAAAGAAAAAACAGGTTTTTAGACATTTTTGCAAATGAATAAAAAATGAAAAACGTAAATATCACACTTACAGTTGAAGTTGGAAGTTTACATACACTTAGGTTGGAGTCATCAAAACTCGTTTTTCAACCACTCCACACATTTCTTGTTAACCTCTCTTGGGTAGGGGGAAGTATTTTGATGTTTGGATGAAAAGCGTGCCCAAAGTAAACTGCCTGTTACTCAGGCCCAGAAGCTAGGATATGCATGTAATTGGTAGATTTGGATAGAAAACACTCTAAAATGATGTCTGTGAGTATAACAGAACTGATATGGCAGGCGAAACCCCGAGGACAAACCATCCCTAGGAACTGCAATCTGGGATTACACTAGATGTCAACAGTCTTTAGAAAGAGTTTCAGGCTGGTCTTTGGAAAAATGAGACAGAAATTGTTGTTTTTCTAAGTGGCTCCCATTTTGGCTGTAGTGTTTCCAAGCTTGTGGAAGAGAGCGCATTCTTTGGTATTTTTCTCCGGTAAAGACAATAACGATTCTCCGTCTTAAATTTGATCATTTATTTACGTATTAGGGTACCTAAAGTTTGATTATAAATGTTGTTTGACTTGTTTGGAAAAGTCTATTAGTAAAGTTTGGGATTCATTTTGATTGCATGTTGATGGAGGGAAACTGGGTGGATTATTGACTGACGCTACCGTCCCACCTGCCCATAAGAAGTTAACAAACTATAGTTTTGGCAAGTCGGATAGGACATCTACTTTGTGCATGACAAGTAATTTTTCCAACAATTGTTTACAGACAGATTATTTCACTTATAATTCACTGTATCACAATTCCAGTGGGTCAGAAGTTTACATACACTAAATTGACTGTGCCTTTAAACAGCTTGGAAAATTCCAGAAAATTACATCATGGCTTTAGAAGCTTCTGATAAGCTAATTGACATAATTTTAGTCAGTTGGAGGTGTACCTGTGGATGTATTTCAAGGCCAACCTTCAAACTCAGTGCCTCTTTGCTTGACATCATGGGAAAATCAAAAGAAATCAGCCAAGACCTCAGAAAAAAAATTGTAGCTCTCCACAAGTTTGGTTCATCCTTGGGAGCCATTTCCAAACGCCTGAAGGTACTACGTTCATCTGTACAAACAATAGTAAGCAAGTATAAACACCATGGGACCACGCAGCCGTCATACCGCTCAGGAAGGAGTCGCTGTGTCCTAGAGATGAACCTAATTTGGTGCGAAATGTGCAAATCAATCCCAGAACACAGCAAAGAACCTTGTGAAGATGCTGGAGGAAACAGGTACAAAAGTATCTATATCCACAGTAAAACGAGTCCTATATCGACATATCCTGATAGGCCGCTCAGCATGGAAGAAGCCACTGCTCCAAAACCGCAATACAAAAGCCAGACTACGGTTTGCAACTGCATATGGGGACAAAGATCGTACTTTTTGGAGAAATGTCCTCTGGTCTGATGAAACAAAAATGGAACTGTTTGGCCATAATGACCATCGTTATGTTTGGAGGAAAAATGGGTAGGCTTGCAAGCCGAAGAACACCATTCCAACCGTGAAGCATGGGGGTGGCAGCATCATGTTGTGGGGGTGCTTTGCTGCAGGAGAGACTGGTGCACTTCACAAAATAGATGGCATCAAGTGGAAGGAAAATGATGTGGATATATTGAAGCAACATCTCAAGACATCAGTCAGGAAGTTAAAGCTTGGTCGCAAATGGGTCTTCCAAATGGGCAATGACCCCAAGCATACTTCCAAAGTTGTGGCAAAATGTTTTAAGGACAACAAAGTCAAGGTATTGGAGAGGCCATCACAAAGTCCTGACCCCAATCATATAGAAAATTTGTGGGCAGAACTGAAAAAGCGTGTGCGAGCAAGGAGGCCTACAATCCTGATTCAGTTACACCAGCTATGTCAGGTGGAATGGGCCAAAATTCACCCAATTTATAGTGGGAAGCTTGTGGAAGGCTATCCGAAACATTTGACCCAAGTTAAATAATTTAAAAGCGATGCTACCAAATACTAATTGGGTGTATGTAAACTTCTGACCCACTGGGAATGTGATGAAAGAAATAAAAGCTGAAATAAAAAATTGTTTTATTTTTACCTTTATTTAACCAGGCAAGTCAGTTAAGAACACATTCTTATTTTCAATGACGGCCTGGGAACAGTGGGTTAACTGCCTGTTCAGGGGCAGAACGACAGATTTGTACCTTGTCAGCTCGGGGGTTTGAACTCGCAACCTTCCGGTTACTAGTCCAACGCTCTAACCACTAGGCTACCCTGGCGCCCCGACTCAACTATTATTATGAAATTTCACATTCTTAAAATAAAGTGTTGATCCTAACTGACATAAGAATTTTTACTTTGATTAAATGTCAGGAATTGTAAAAAACTGAGTTGAAATGTATTTGGCTAAGGTGTATGTAAACATTACGTGACCATAACTATTTATTTTGATGGAAAATATTTATACTCAGAACTGTTATTTCTTCCCTCTTTGTTTTCTTTGTAAAGTAATCATTTCAAGAGTTATGTGTCTCAAAGGATTATTTTAACAAGCATGTGACCGTGGGGGTTTCTTTTGGTTAGGGCAGAGGAATTCAGTGGGTGCCAGTCCCAATTGAACAGGCTGCAATGTTATGTTATGTTTACAATGATATCAAACTTGGTCATGTCCACTTTCCACTTGAAGAAGTCTTGCATGGCTCCACCAAAGTCCCTTGCAGTCTCGTTGGAGAAGCTGTGTTTTTCTCCTGCACGTCACACTAAACTTCAGCACCTTAACCCCTGTGCTCCTGCCCCTCCACCGCCTGCTGCTCACCCTGGGGGCTGCTCTCCAGGTCAGGAGACCCGGCCTCCCCTGCCCCCACACTCTGGCCTGCAGTAGGTACCTCAAGCTCCAGCTTCTAGGTCTCTGTGGTGACAGTCTCAATGGCATCCTTCTCCACAATGTCTTTGTTGGCTTTGCCTTGGTCTCTATCTCGCCCTCCTCTCCCCTTGGGACCGTCTATGGGATTGTCTGTTCTTCATCAGAGAGGTGTTCAGTTTCCAGACCTTCAATGCATTGGTCCATGGCAGCTTGGAGGCCAGCTTCTGCAAGTCCTCCAATGACAGAAAGGGTAGTGCTTCTATTTAAATACCTAGGGAGAGGTGTGTTATAAAGGGTAGGTGACTGGTCTTTCATGCAACGTGAATGTTGTAGTTGAAATGAAAGTGTAAGAATTCAGGTTCCTTATTGGCTGTGCTGTAATGAAGAGAGATATACCTTTGAGTCTTTAAACTGATAGTTGTCATACTCTTCATTCGCAACAAACAAGTTGTCCACAGACATCAGATTATGCACCTAGAAAGAGGAGGCACAGGTTAAAAAAAGCTAGGCTTTTGTGATGTGTGCAAAATTAATCAAAGGTTTTATGACCACATCAAGATTTTAAGATGGGTTTAAAAAAACATTCTTATTTCATCCTAATCACAACACTCTTGTGATAGTCTACCAAAATAGTCCAAATAGTGCATTTTGGGAAGTGTAATTGGGTATTTTGTTTTAATAAATAATAAACCTAATTTCAACATTCTGTCATAAAGAGCATATGTTCAATTGAACTAAAAATAATAATAATCCAGCTCTAAATTAAGAAACATTACTAAAATTACTATAGTTGGTGCCAATTAAAGTAACAGGGTTGAAATTTCCACCATAAATTAGCCATACAGTACCTTTAGATTTAGTTTACAGCCGTGAGCATTTCTAGGTAAACTTGCCAAAGACAAGCATACCTATAACATGATGCAGCCACCACCATGCTTGAAAATACAAAGAGTGTTACTTTGTGATGGGTTGTGTTTTCCCCAAACATAACACTTTGTATTCAGGACATAAAGTTAATTTCTTTGCCACATTTTTTGCAGTTTTACTTTAGTGCCTTATTGCAAACAAGATTTGGAATATTTTTATTCTGTACAGGCTTCCTTCTCACTTTGTCAATTACGTTAGTATTGTGGAGTAACTACAATGTTGTTGATCCATCCTCAGTTTTCTCCTATCACAACCATTAAACTCTAACTGTTATAAAGTCACCATTGGCCTCATTGTGAAATCCCTGAGTGGTTTTCTTACTCTCCGGCAAACTGCGTTCGGAAGGACGCCTGTATCTTTGTATTGACTGGGTGTACTGTTATACCACCCAAAGCGTGATTATTAACTTCACCTGGCTGAAAGGGATATTTAATGTCTGCTTTTGTATATACACTATTATTGCACACTGTGACTTCTTAAGCCATTTTCTACTCCTGAACTTATTTAGACTTGCCATAACAAAGGGGTTGAATACTTATTGACTCAAGACATTTCAGCTTTTCTTTTTTTTATAAAAAAATGAAAAACATAAAAACATAATTACACTTTGACATTCTGGGTTATTGTGTGTAGGCCAGTGACACAAAATCTCAATTTAATCAATTTTTAAATCAGGCTGTAACACAACAAAATGTGGAATAAGTCAAGGGGTGTGAATATATCCCCTTGTGACAGCGGGAATGGATGCTTGTTATGTGCAACAGAGGGGCAATTTAATGCAAGCTACACAATTGTTTTTGAAATTGTTAAAACATTTCTAGGTCAACTGTCTATGTTAATAGGGTTGATATGTTATTCTCGACCCCCTACCTGGGGAGGCAGGTAGCCCAGTGGTTGGAGTGTTGGGCCTGTAACTGGAAGGTTGGTAGATCAAATCCCCGAGCTGACAAGGTAAAAATCTGTCGTTCTTCCCTTGAACAAGGCAGTTAACCCACTGTTCTTAGGCCGTCATTGTAAATAAGAATTTGTTCTTAGCTGACTTGCATAGTGAAATAAAAAAATTAAATTAAATATAGTCATAAATGCTATGGACTCTATAGTCTTGCCGCATACATATAGAATAACACACACACTTTCATGCATTCACTCAGTACCTATTCTCCAAATTTCAATCAGCTTAATACTTTCCACACTCACATTCGCTTCGTGCTATTACTCGACTTAGGACTAGTGGTACCCTCCTCCATTTTTATGTTTAGTTTTATTGATTTTGTTATTTTTTTATACAAATTAGTTTAAAGTGACTTACTGAAATCAGAAGACGTCCCTCAATTGTTTGTGAATGTTGTGTCTCCTCATGGGTAGCTCACAGTAAGGGTCTGGTGTTTTGGTCAGATGGGAATTTCCCTCACGCTTCATTTTATGTGCCACCGGTCATAAAATGTGCCACCGGTTTTCCTCGCATCATCCTGTTCGTTGATGCCAAATTGTCGGGGAAATTCTACACATGGGACACTCGAAGTCAAGCTTAAATTAATCATTGTTTATTATCAGTGCGCTGGAGAGGTTCCAACCAACTCAATGCTCCAAGTACACATGTCGATCAGGAGCTCTCTCAGAGCAGTCCCGTTACATCTCTTATATACTGGTTACAGACACGTTACATAGGTATAGTTCATAGGGTTGGTTCTGTCATGTGTCTGGAACGTCTCTTATCTTTATAGAACATATTATTAGATAGTCCTAAGGAGGGGGTCATGTCACCCCCCACCCTCATATCTTTACCAAGCACAGGTAGAAACCAAGGATTATTTATGATTAACATCATTTTCAAGGTTGTCTCTTCACAAGATAACATTTCCATCACAGACCTCTCCAGCTTGCTGTTAATAAACAATTATTCATTTAAGATTGACTTAGTGTGTAGAATTTCCACGACACTAGCTAGGTAGGTAGTTAGCAAACGTAGCTACACACAATAATACCAGTAAGACAATATCCGCATGTAAAGTAGCTAGTTGGCTGTAAAATCTCCTAAACAAACTGCACTATCAATTTTGGAGTCTACAATCTCACCATGTTCAACCTACAGATAGATGTGCCTCAGAGTGGAGTCTGACATTCGCAGCGGCAAATATACTTTTGAGGAGATGGTAAACGTTTCCCATGCTACGTGGGCTGCGCGGTGCATTCTGGGCGATTCTGGGACAAGGAACGCTCTCTTTCAAGTACCAAAGAGGCAGACAAATAGGAAAAATTGCTAGACCCTCCATTAAATGACAAATTATCTTGAGGTAGGAATATTACGAAAATTTGATCGATGGCTCATTCGAAAGAAGACATCCTCTGAAGTTGTGGCATCTGCCAGTGTTGAAATCTGACATGTATGATAGATGTTTTCGAGATCTAAAAGTCTTATTCCTATTAACTTCCGGTGTGGTGAGACTTTATCACGGTGCTACGTCATATCCAAGCCAGATTTCCACGTGCTTGAATTCCAATAACTCAGAAACACGTGAAAACATGAAATGACCCAGGGAATTGATAGAACAGAGATGCACAAAAACAATATAACATTCAAAATGGGTGAACCTTTCCTTTAACTCCCCTAGCTGTGCTTTTCAGAAACTGAAGCGAGCACACTTGCAGTTTTTTGTTTCTTACTGTTGTTATTTACGCAATCTGATAACCGTCCATTAGAAATCGCAATCTGCGTCAGGTTGTCATCATTTGAAAACGTATTCTATTGCCAGCATGACTAGCTAAGTTATCAAATACAATCTTAGTGGTTTGCTTTCACAAAGCACTTTAGAGAAACACATAGTAATTTTGTTGCACATAGAATTGAGTCATGAGTGCATTCAGCCCTAGCTACTTTGTTGCTTAGACAAAGTAATTTCTGTAAATTCTTATTTATTTCATGTGATTAGTAATCATGTTAAAAAAAAAAGTACTTTGTCAAAAGAAGCATTGAACATCTAATAGTCAAATCAGTGTAAAAGCAGGTGAGCTGCTTCTACTCATTGTTGGTGTTTTATGTTTTTTTCTTTAACCTTTTATTTAACCAGGTAGGCAAGTTGAGAACAAGTTCTCATTTACAATTGCGACCTGGCCAAGATAAAGCAAAGCAGTTTGACAGATACAACGACACAGAGTTACACATGGAGTAAAACAAACATACAGTCAATAATACAGTATAAACAAGTCTATATACAATCTGAGCAAATGAGGTGAGAAGGGAGGTAAAGGCAAAAAAGGCCATGGTGGCAAAGTAAATACAATATAGCAAGTAAAACACTGGAATGGTAGTTTTGCAATGGAAGAATGTGCAAAGTAGAAATAAAAATAATGGGGTGCAAAGGAGCAAAATAAATAAATTCATTAAATACTGTTGGGAAAGAGGTAGTTGTTTGGGCTAAATTATAGGTGGGCTATGTACAGGTGCAGTAATCTGTGAGCTGCTCTGACAGTTGGTGCTTAAAGCTAGTGAGGGAGATAAGTGTTTCCAGTTTCAGAGATTTTTGTAGTTCGTTCTAGTCATTGGCAGCAGAGAACTGGAAGGAGAGGCGGCCAAAGAAAGAATTGGTTTTGGGGGTGACTAGAGAGATATACCTGCTGGAGCGTGTGCTACAGGTGGGAGATGCTATGGTGACCAGCGAGCTGAGATAAGGGGGGACTTTACCTAGCAGGGTCTTGTAGATGACATGGAGCCAGTGGGTTTGGCGACGAGTATGAAGCGAGGGCCAGCCAACGAGAGCGTACAGGTCGCAATGATGGGTAGTATATGGGGCTTTGGTGACAAAACGGATTGCACTGTGATAGACTGCATCCAATTTGTTGAGTAGGGTATTGGAGGCTATTTTGTAAATGACATCGCCAAAGTCGAGGATTGGTAGGATGGTCAGTTTTACAAGGGTGTGTTTGGCAGCATGAGTGAAGGATGCTTTGTTGCGAAATAGGAAGCCAATTCTAGATTTAACTTTGGATTGGAGATGTTTGATATGGGTCTGGAAGGAGAGTTTACAGTCTAACCAGACACCTAAGTATTTGTAGTTGTCCACGTATTCTAAGTCAGAGCCGTCCAGAGTAGTGATGTTGGACAGGCGGGTGGTGCAGGTAGCGATCGGTTTAAGAGCATGCATTTAGTTTTACTTGTATTTAAGAGCAATTGGAGGCCACGGAAGGATATATATATATGTATATATATATATATATATATATATATATATAAACTATTGACACTATGGATGCTTAGGGACTATAGATGCTGTAGGGACTGTGATGCTATAGGAACTACGGATGCTCAGACTATAGCTACTGTAGAGACTATGGTTAAATTTAGACTTTATTGGAACCTTGGCAGGGATACATATGATGTAAGAAGGCTAGAGCTAGTCTTATAGAAAAGACTAGAGCAAGTAACGGGACCATGGAAAGCCCCACAGACAGCTGTCTGTGGGCATTTATAAGGGATGTGTCTATGTGGCCTGCAGCCACTAGTAATAGCACATGGTGTTATTATATATGTTTGTGAAAGATATATATGGTGCAGAGATGCACATAGGGTAATAAGGGAGATTACTGAGTGTGTTTGGGAATAGTGCATTTGGATGTGAGAGTTGTGTGAGTGTGAAAAGGATGTGTTAAGATGATTGAAATCTGGATAATAAGAGATTTAGAACAATCAGATATATTATTACTATTAAGTACTGAGAGAATGAGAGCTGTCAGGGAAAATGCTCCGGTGTGAAAGAGGTAATATGGGAGATTACTGAGTGTGTGTCTGAATGGATACCCCAACCAGTTCTATGAGCTGAGTTCTTCAATCTATAATGTTATCTACGTTTATTATATATGTTTAGGAATTAGCGGCAAGCTAGTCTTAGGAGAAAGCTAGAGTGAGGGCAGGAGGCCCCACTGACAATTGTCTGTAGGGATTTATAAGAGAAGTGTCTACGTGGTCGGAGAACCACTGAAACTGTTGAAGATACATATGGTGAATAGCTCAGAAGTGTCTACATGTATCTGCAGTTACTACTCACATGTGTAATGATAGTCTACATGGTCTGAAAACCACTGATAATAGCAAGAGGTGTTATTGTAGGCATTTAGAGTTGTTGATGCACATCAGTGGTGTGGATGTCTGTAGGCATTCATGATCTGTAACGTTATGTAGGGAATCTGTGTATGTGAGAGATATGAAAGGAGAAAGTACTATTCACAAATATGCTGTTAAATAGAACAACTAGTGTAAATATCTAAACCCCTGTATGAATAGAACTTGTTCTCAACTAGCCTACCTGGTTAAATAAAGGTGAAAAAAAGTCTAAAGGAGGAATTGGTGAAGTATACTCGGTTACTAGAGATTTGATAAAGTCACAATGGAGAAAAATATTAATAACTTTATACAACTTGCACACCCACACGTACGTAAGTGGTTTAAAAAGCGTTAAGAGAAATTAATAGTATAATGATTAACTAGATTTGATAAAGTAACAATGTATGAAAGTACAATGGGTTACTAGAGTTTTACTTGTTAGGTAGAGACTTAGTAGGGGACATCGATAGGGGACTGATCAACAGCGCCAGCCCAGGTATTGTGAAAGTTCATCCCAGAAAGAGTCTCTATTCTCGAGTGCTACCTTAAAAAAGGAAGCTCCCTCCAAAGTTTCTCTTTCTTTCTGAATTGGCAGATGTATTTTATAAATTCAGCACATGTTAATCTTAAAATAATATACATTTAATATGTTACAATATAAGGTCACATAGCGAACAGAGCATTGGGACTGATATTAAATTAGAGGCCACCATTTGTTGTTTGGGTTAGAGATATGTTTCCTGTGGAACAATAGATAGCAGCCAGAACTAACTGAACTCAAACAGGCTGTAAGGGACACAGTGGGGAAATTTGGGACAGAGGTATGAATAAGACATATTTTTGACAAGATCCAATTATTATTCAATTTAATAGTTTAAAACTTTTATAGTTATAGTTTGGGTAGCACAAATTATTTAAGTAAGAAGGTAATGTCAGAGGTTTCATATTTGGACTACTTTATGTCCCAGGGACAGTTAGTACAGAACTGTATGTCAATGCAACAGGTCAAAAAAGATTACAATTACAAGTGAGGGGACCTGGGATTGTTTCCTTTAGAAGATGCCTATTCCGCTTTACAGGAAACCGTATCATCTGTTGTGTCTGAAGTATAATTCTGTATATACATGGTTTTACCAAGACTTCAAATCAAATCAAATTTTATTTGTCACATGCGCCGAATACAACACACCTTACCGTGAAATGCTTACTTACAAGCCCTTAACCAACAGTGCAGTTCAAAAAAATAGTTATAAATAAAGTAAAAATAAAAAGTTACATAACAGTAACGAGGCTATATACAGTGGGATTTCTTATAAGCGTCCGAATTAGTCTCCCACTCCTTAAAAGCAGCAGCTCTAGCCTTTAGCTCGGTGCGGATGTTGCCTGTAATCCATGGCTTCTGATTGGGATATGTACGTACGGTCGCTGTGGGGACAACGTCCTCAATGCACTTATTGATGAAGCTGGTGACTGAGGTGGTATACCCCTCAATGCCATTGGATGAATCACAGAACTTATTCCAGTCTGTGCTAGCAAAACAGTCCTGTAGAATTGGACCACTTCAGTATTAAGTGAGTCACTGGTACTTCCTGCTTTTGTTTTAGCTTGTAAGCAGGAATCAGGAAGATGGAGTTATGGTCAGATTTGCCAAATGGAGGGCAAGGGAGAGCTTTGTATGGGTCTCTGTGTGTGGAGTAAAGGTGGTCTAGATTTTTTCCCCCTCTGGTTGCATGTGACATGCTGGTCAAAATTAGGTCAAACAGATTTAAATTTGCCTGCATTAAAGTCCCCGGCCACTAGGAGTGCCGGTTCTGGATGAGCATTTTCTTGTTTGCTTATGGCCTTATACAGCTTGTTGAGTGCGGTTAGTGCCAGCATCGGTTTGTGGTGGTATATAGATGGCTACGAATAATATAGATGAGAAGTCTCTTGGTAGATAGTGTGGTCCACACCTTATCATGAGGTACTCTACCTCAGGCGAGCAATACCTCAAGACTTCTTTAACATTAGACTTTGCGCACCAGCAGTTACTGACAAATAGACATCAGATGTAGCTATTCTGTCCTAGCGATGCACAGAAAAATCAGCCAGTTCTACATTATATCGTTGTTCAGCCACGACTCGGTGAATCATAAGATATTACAGTTTTTAATGTACCGTTGGTAGGATAGTCTCGACTGTAGATCATCGAGTGCTCAGTGATTGAACTTTGGCCAATAGAACCGATGGAAATAGCGATTCACTCGCTCGCCTACGAATCCTAACAAGGCATCCTGACCTTCTCCCCAGGTATCTCCACCTTTTCTTCACGCGAATGGTAGGGATTTGGACCTGTAAACTCAATTAAGCTTAAGAATTTTTAGGACTGATTAAGACATTTATTTTCTTTCTTCCAGGACTTGGAATGTCCTCTACCAAGTTTCTTTGACATGTTTACCAATTATTCTGTATCTCTTCCTTTGAAAGGCTTCCTGAGGCAGGTGCCTTAGGAGAGCAGTCGATGAGACTGTGCACTATACAGTATAAATCTGTATCTGGTGATCTGGTGATATTTGTATTGAAGCAAGACAAAAACAAAAAAACAGCAATACACTTCTTCATATAAAACACCTTATCCTTTACCCAATCAAGCTCTCTGTCTGTAAGGTTACCTGCTTTGGTCCACATGGCAGTCTCATCACTGTCTGTTAGCAATCCACAAACCCAACAATCTGATACATTCTGTAGTACAGAGACATTACTACCTATTAGTAAGAAAGTGTTTGACCCCGGGAAACTGTCGGGTTCACCTAGGGGTCATGAAAAGGGTAGTACCAAAATGTTTGATGTATGAGAATAATTTATTATTCTTATGTTGAATTAATACAAAGTGAGGGGTTATAAGACCTCTCCCTCCTTACATTAATAGGGTCCTAGACTACAGATGAACAATAAATATACATTATGAGGTTTTAATATTGTTCCACAGTTGTTTTCAAATTCTCTCTCTCTGCCTCATTAAAAAAGAGGCCAGAGAGATTAAAGGAGACGGCACGCGTCAAAATGATTGATTGATGACCCTACGTCATGATGACGCGTGCATGTTTAAATATGGGCCCCCGCCCCGTCCCCCCTGTTCGTGTGGTCACGTGTTAGAGGGTGTTTGCTATTTTATATCTATACGGCATGCTTTTGAAGTAGTCATGGTGATTGATGTCTAGGGGGCTGGTTGAACTGGGGGGGTTTGAGTGTTTGAACTTTTGGAACGTGTATGGCCCCCACCCCCAGTTTTATCTCCCTTATGTTTGTTATCTATGAAGCAGGAATGTGTGTGTGTGTGTGTGTGTGTGTGTGTGTGTGTGTTAGAAACAAAGGTCCCTTGGCATTGTGTCCATTTCAGGCTTTAAACAACAATTAAATAAATAATGTTTGTCAGCCTAGTTTCCTATTTAGTTCTCTTTATATGTACAGGCACAGAGCTTCCAGATGGCTCCAGCCTAAGGATTTTCAGTGCATGTAAACCCGGGGAGATTAGAACCCCAAAGAAAAGATCCTAAAGGTACTTTCAGATTCAGGTTTATCATGACAGCCGCTTTATGAAAGGCCTTTACTTATGGCTAAACAGCTTCTACACAGTTGATTAATTAATGCTGTGGGATGAAATTAGGTGTTTCTAGGAGGTCTTAAACAGATCTACAGTGAAACAAATATGTACACTTTACACACATATTTATTGACTTTTAAAAAGACCACAGTAACATGACAGAATTTGTGCAAAGGCAACGAAATCTGCTAGTGGATATTAAATGTACAACAGTAGTATTCTGTAACAAGCAATACGTGTTAAACATGAGGCACATGCAATCATGACAGCCTCTTTATGAAAGGCCTTTAACTATGGCTAAACAGCTTCTACACAGCTTATTAATTAATGCTGTGGGATGAAATTAGGTGTTTCTAGGAGGTCTTAAACAGATCTACAGTGAAACAAACATGTACAATCTACACACATATTTATTGACTTTTAAAAAGACCACAGTAACATGACAGAATTTGTGCAAATGCGACGAAATCTGCTAGTGGATATTAAATGTACAACAGTAGTATACTGTAACAAGCAATACGTGTTAAACATGTGGCACATGCAATCATGACAGCCTCTTTATGAAAGGCCTTTAACTATGGCTAAACAGTTTTCTACACATCTTATTAATTAATGATGTGGGCATACCCAGGATTTACAGGCAGGACGTTTGATCTACACAGGGTGGTCAAATTTACGGAGTTATGATGGAGCGGGCAAGCGTCTTTGAGTTGGTGAATTCGAAACGGATAATGGTCGGGGCTAACAGGACCCTTTATCTGTAAGAAATAGTAAACATTTTGGAATTATAACATGTGTTAAAATATAGGTACTAAATATTTTGAATTAAATCACTGGTTTTAAAAATGTATCTCACGCTTTAACGGTAGGGGAAGAGGTCATTTCATATTTCGGTTTAGGGGGGGTATTAACTTTATGGAAAACAATATTCACACAAACAACACCGCTTAGAGCAGCTTGGAGATTATTAGCCATGTAAGTGGGGAGCAAAAGAGCGGATTTAACCAACTCTGTACAAACCCCGACACGGGGTATGATAACTCTGACGCGTACGTCTAATGATTATTGTAGATGTTTACAACGGAGGGAGTTGACAGTAGGTCAATGAGATGTATAAAGGCAAATTGACATAACGGACCTCAAAGACCAACAGCCTACTTAATAATATAGAATGCAGGGGTGTGTAATGAACATGTAACCATTATAAAACAAAAAATGTCTCGAAACACCCCCTAGTTAGGGACAGAACGTGGAGCATATACTTTAACACTGTTACCACAGCTTTAGCGCAAACCCACAGCCCCGAATATTTAGCTGCCAGGACAGATTAAAAAAGAGATGTGAATAAGTGAATCCCTCCTAATAGATATTTCTGAAGGCTACTGGACATAGGTGATTGGGAAGCGACTGTTAGACGTAGATTCTCAGAAGCAATTTGTAGTCTTTCCTACAATGGTATGTTATAAAGTTTGTAATAATGTACAACTGTAGGTCTCCAATGTTTTTACATAAAAACACTAATGATGCATGTTTAAATAGTAGTACAATTTGGTAATTAATTCGAACATGTCTTTAAAAAGTTAGTACTATATATTTTGGTCTTAAATCAATGGTTTTAAAACAGTATCTCACCCTTTAACGAAGGGAAAATGTCCTTTCCAGCCATCAACCCGGTCTGTCACGAAGAAAAAAGACACAGAAAATCCGGGTGCGTGAGTGAGTGTGCAGTACAACTGTAGGCCTCCAATGTTTTTACATAAAACACTAATGATGCATGTTTAAATAGTAGTACAATTTGGTCATTAATTCTAACACGTCTTTAAAACGTTTGTACTAAATATTTTGGAATTAAATCACTGGTTTTAAAAATGTATCTCACCCTTTAACGATAGGAAAATGTCCTTTCCCGACGTGCATGAGTGTGCGCATGACGGAGCAGCAGGACTGTGTGTGTGTGTTTCAAAAACAAAGGGTGTGGGTGTGTGTTCAACAGGGGCCCAAGCATGTAGCCCCATTCTATCTGTAGAGAATCGTTTGAAACCAAGGTGTGCACTATCATGCATATAAGGCATGTCGAGATATCAGCCGACCACCCGGGGTCATAGATATCTCTAATCTGCAGCCGGGGCCCCCCACCCCGTTTGCAGACAGATTGTCTCGACATCCCCTCCTGTTGTTTGAATTCACAGCCTGTGTTCTCTAAACCAAATATCCTGTATGCAACACCTTGTATATCTCCCGAAACTCATTCCGGGCTTTCGATAGTTAGGAACAGAACGTGGAGCATATACTTTAACACTATGTTACCACAGCTTTAGCGCAAACACACAGGCCCGAATATTTAGCTGCCATGACAGATTAAAAAAAGAGATGTGAATAAGTGAATCCCGCCTAATAGATATTTCTGAAGGCTACTGGACATAGGTGATTGGGAAGCGACTGTACCCGAGTTTTTTGTGTTTTAAACAGGGGGGGGACAAGGTTTTATTTTTATTTTTTAATATTATTTTTTTAGGTATGATGGACAACGGACACCACGGGTGATTAGGGACTCTGAACGACATCGGAGGAACCGATGAAACAGACAGTATTAGGTATTTTTGTATGAAAGGTCTACGAACGTTGGAACATCTACACCTATTGAAGATGCAAAAATACAAATACATTTGGTTTGCAGATATGTATTGTTATAAAAAATAATATAACATTATTATCATAATCTAAAACACTTTAAAGGAGCTCTAATTCAAACATGCAAGGATATATATATAAATATATATATATATGATACGATTACCCACTTTAAAACTGTTGCTGCAAAATCACTTCTCAATGTGTGTACATTTCAAGCTTTCAACAACAATAAACCAACCAGCTCAATAATGTTTCTCAGACTTACACACTGTTGAGTTTTCCTAGTTAGTAAAGAAACAACCACTAAGCCAAAACACAAAAAAGTTGTAATATAATATGTATACAAGTCATTCTATACGGAAAACAGGTACATTTTGATTGATCAAGAATTCCAATAGGTTTGTGTCAAGCCCGGACCATAGTTTGCTATGTATGTTTATAGGTTTTGTTGGGTATGGGTGTGATCTGAGTATGCATTCTATGCTGTATGTCTAGTTTGTCTTTTTCTGTGTCTGGCCTGATATGGTTTTCAATCAGAGGCCGGTGTTAGTCGTTGTCTCTGATTGGGAACCATATTTAGGTAGCCTTTGTTGTCATTGTTGGGTGATTGTCTATGTTAGTTGCTTGTGTCAGCACTTATCATATATAGCTTCACGTTCGTTTTGTTGGTTTGTAAGTTTGTTTAAGTGTTCTTCGTCTTATTAAAGAAGATGTATTCATTTCAGGTCGAAGGTAGGATAGGAGGGAGAGTTTTTCCATTCTAAAAATCAGATTTTATCAGATTTTTCATTTTTTGTTTATATTGGCTTCTGTGTAAAAGAGAGCTTTTTTTGTGAAGATGGCACAGAAAAATCCCCACATAGGGGTACCTGGGATTGGTCTGGTTAATACCGTGAGGTTCTCTTGGACAGATAAGGAGAAGGAGCCCTGGGGGAGGGAGACCTTCGGGAGAAATGTTCTGATGGGATGCCTACAGCTGGAAGTAAAAGATGTACTATGCCTTCAAGGGAATCCCATCGAGAAAGGATATGATGTGACGTTACAAGTGGAAGAAAAACACGACAAAGTTATGAAGAAGGTGAGAGAAGGAAAAGGAGCGAAACCCCTGTGCCATTACACGGTGACCAGCCTGGCAAGGAACAACTTCAGGGTGGTCACCGTAACCATGTACAATCCGCACGTGAAGGATGAAGAAGTGAGGGCCTTTCTGTGGCGGTACATGGACAATGTCTCCTCAGCGAGGTACCTCAGGGACTCCCTGGGTTTCTGGAACGGGAGAAGAGGTTTCCAGGCGTTACTCAGGCGTTACTGGAGGTAGCCATCCACCCGAAGAGTGTGGATGGCTACCTCCATCCTCCGGCGATGTTCTCCCTGGGGGCTGACAGGGGGATGTTGTATTATGCCCGTCAGCCCCCGTTCTGCAGGCGTTGTATGGCCTACGGCCATATCCTGGCCTCGTGCAGCTCCAAGAAATGTCGTTTTTGTGGGTCGGAAGAGCACGAGGCCAAGGAGCTCGAGAGCACACCTGTGGCGTGATTGCCCGGCTCGTCACAGGTCATACGCGTCTGCAGCTGGGGGAGCGGGGGATGGGGGGAGGAAAGAAAGGACACGTGCGGATTGTACGGATGGCACAGGGGAAAAGACGGCAAGGGAAGAGGATGGGAAGAAGGAAGAGGCGAGAAGAAAGAGGAGTGAAGATGGAAAGAAGGAAAAAGGAGAGAAGAAAAAGAAGGTGGAAGAACGGGAAGGAGCGGAGAAGAGGGAGAGTGGGACAGTGGTGCGAGAAGGAGTGGAAGAGGGAACGGTGACAGTGACGGGGACGGAGGGAGGTGTGGAGGTGGGAGGGGAGGGGGTGGGAGGGGGAGATGGGGGGGAGGAGTGGGGGACAGCCTGCCAAGCTTCCTCGAGGACGAGAAAGGGAATTGGTGGAGGAGTTAGCGGGGAAGGGACGTTGTGTCTCCCCGCTACCTCCTTCACCAAAGAAGAAGGGGAAGAAGAGGGGAAGTTTGGCAGGTAGTGAGAGGGAGGGGGTGGAGGGGGAGGGGGGGCTAAGAGATCGGTGGGGGGGGTTACATTGGCCTCCCTGTTTGCCTCAGCCCCTTACATCCTAGTGGAGGATGACTCCAGTGAGGGTCTGTGGGTGGTGTGCTAGAGGGATCCCAACTCCTGTGTGAGGAGTTGGGGTCCCCTACATACGGCCCCGAAGCAAACAGGGAGGGGGATGGTGGGTGGTGGTGAGAAACCCAGGGTGCAGGGCACCCGGCCTAACACACTGCCTGCATCCTGGGTTGGAGAGATGGAGGAGGACGGGGGGGCGTCAGGAGTGGAGAGGACGTCCCCGCCGGTGGAGATGGACCAGGGGAGCATCGGGGGAGTCTCCTGTTTTTTCTTTGGTTTTTGGGGTTTTATTTGTTGTAAATAATTAAATGAATAGTTCTGTTTCTTTTTTAGTCTAAATGTTAGGGGTTAAGGGATAATGTTAAAAGGAGGGCGGTTTTTGTTATTTAGAGGGTGTGGGGTTTGATTTTTGTTTTTTACAGGAGGTTCACCTGAGGGATGGTGGGGATGTGCGTAGATTTAGGAGGGAGTGGGATAAGGGGGAATCTTTTTGGAGCATAGGAGGGGTGCACTCAACAGGAGTAGGGATTTTGTGTGGGAATAGAGAGATTAAGGTAGAGAGCACTTTTGTTGTAATGCAGGGTAGAGTATTGGGGATAGATGTAAAGTATAGAGAAGCTAGATATAGGTTAATTGGGGTGTATGGGCCACAGGTGGCGGCAGACAGGAGGGAGATGGTGGACTGTCTGGCGCCCCTGTGTGTTACTAACAGGCACTTGGTGATAGGAGGGATTTTAATATAGATTTAGGGGTAGGTGGTGATAGCAGTGCAGGCGCCATCACTGGGCTAATGGCTTGCCATGGTCTGGTTGATGGTGGCCTGCACACTACTCGGCAATGGTCGGTCCTACATGGCGCAACTCCAGGGGTTGCGCGGAGGCTCGACTACATTTTTGTATCCAGGTCTTTGGGTCAGTTGTCTGGGCGGCTGGTGCCCGTTTTCTTCACGGATCACGACGGGGTGTTCCTGCAGGTAGGGTCGCCAGTCTGCCTCTTGATAGGGGGTACTGGAAGTTAGATCGGGATATACTGGAGGAGCAGGCTTTCGTTGACGCATTTTTTTGTTTCTTTCGGAGGCTTGACGGCCTCCGGTCCATGTGCAGGGGGTGTTAGAGTGGTGGGATTTAGTTAAGGTGAGGATTAGGGCTTTTACAATAGGATATTGTAGAAGGAAAAAAAGGGAGGAAAGGAGGGAGGTGGATCGTATCCAAAGGTTAATTGAACTCGAGTACGAGGCAGGCAACCTCGGCGGGTCGATTGACTGGGAGAGATTCGCAGCCCTAAAGGCGCAGCTCAGGGAGCTGCAGGAGCAGAAGGCTCAAGCTTTCCTGGAGCGTGCGCATAGTGGCTTTCTAGAACATAATGAGACTTGTTCCGCTATGTTCTTTAAGTCGGTTAGGGCCAGGCAGAGTAGGAAGGTAATGCATGGAGTTAGGGAAGAAAATGGTAGTATAGTAAGTAAACCAGAGGAAATGGTCAGGGTGACAACTGATCATTTCAAGGTTTATTTAAGGAAAGGAAATAGATGTAGAGCAGGGAAACGTGTTTTAGAACACTTGTCCCGGCGGTTGCCAGAGGACATTAGAGACGTGATGGAGGCCCAGATCTCACTAGAAGAGGTTGAGAGCACTCTTAGGAGGATGGGAAAAGGGAAGGTGCCTGGGATGGATGGGCTGCCGGCTGAGTTTTACCTCAAGTTTTGGGGTATACTTGGACCAGTGGTTCTCGAAGTCTTGAAGGCCATCCTTGAGACGGGGTCCCGGGGATCAATGGCTGTTGGTGTGCTGTCACTTTTATATAAGAAGGGGAAGTAACAGACCTTGGCAACTGGCGGCCGTTGACCATGCTGTGTGTAGATTACAAGCTACTTGCAAAGGTTTTAGCAGACCGGTTGCGCACAGCCCTTCCCTACGTCGTCCACGAGGATCAGACGTGCGGGGTAGAGGGCCGCTCTATAAGATGGAACCTACAGTTGATCAGGGATTCCATCGCTTGGGTTGAAGATAAGAGGGCTGCCTTTAATGGTAGCAGCGCTAGATCAGGCGAAAGCTTTTGATCGCGTGAATAGATATTTTCTATTCAGGGTGTTAGTTAGATTAGGATTTGGGGAGAAGTTTATAGGATGGATTCGTACATTATATGTCGGAGCGGGGTGTCGAGTTAGTGTGAATAGTCACTTAGGTGACGTTTTTGACCTCTCGTCTGGGGTCAGGCAGGGATGCCCACTCTCGGCTCTCCTCTTCGTTCTGTACATGGAGCCTCTGGGGGCTGCCATTAGGGCAGACACAGGGGTGGAGGGCTTGTTGATCCCTGGGAGCAGTGGGCTGCGTGTTAAGATGACGCAGTACGCCGACGACACTTCCTTGCTGTTGTGCAAGGACTCGTGCCTGACAAGGTCTCTTGCCATCATTGGGGATTTCACCCAAGCGTCGGGGCGGTTCTGAATTATGCAAAGTCTTCCGTTAAGTATTTCGGAAGATGGCGCGGTAGGACGGATGTGCCCGGGGGTTATCTCTCTGTGAGGGGCCCTGAGGATTCTCGGGGTCCATTTTGAGACCTCTGGCTCAGCGGCTGAACTGGAACATGGGTATCGCAGTGGTACAGAAGAAGCTAGCAATGTGGAAGGCTAGGTATTTGTCTTTTATGGGCAAGGTCCTGGTACTAAAGGTGGATGTATTGCCATCTCTTTTGTATTTGGCATACATCTACCCATTGCCGACTTGTCTGAGAAGGTCTCTAGTGAGGCTTGTGTTTCAGTTCATGTGGGGTGGCAGGTACGAGTGGGTCGCCAGGGCGCGCATGCTCTGTCCCATCGGGGAGGGAGGTAGGGGGGTACCACATCTCCCCCTCAAGCTGGTAGCGATTTTTGTTTCTTTCTTGTTGACGGAGCTTGCTCATCCGGTTGGACAACAGGCTCAAGGACCTGAATTGGTTGAGCCTCCACAAGTGCTTGCCAGTACGTTCCATCATGTACCGGCATAGTTTGTCGCGATCCCCCACCTGTCCAAGATCTGCTTGTGGCAGGGAGGAGACGGTGCGCCATGCCTTCTGGGACTGTGCCTTTGCCGGACTAGTATGGGCTAGGGCACGGGTGTTGCTAGGTGTGGTTAGGAGTGACTTTGTGTTGACATAGGCTAGAGAGAGGCGTAGGGAGAGTGAGGGGAACGGATAGGGACAGGTTTCTGCTCTGGCTTCTCACGAGTCTCTTTAAAAGGGGACTGTGGGAAGCCAGGCAGAATTTAGTCAAGACAGGGAGAGATTGGGGGGTGGAAGGGATAGTGAGGAGGGTGGAAGGTGATTTGAGGGGGAGGATGAAGAGGGAGGAGAGGAAGTGGGGGCAGCATGCGGCACGGGAGAGGTGGAAGGGGGGATTAGGGCTGGGAGTGTTAGAGTGAGATTTGTAAGGGGATAGATTAGGGAAGGGGAGATAGAGAAAGGGTTAGGTATTGGTTAGGTATGACGGGGAGGGACGATGCTCCCCTGAGGTTTGTTTTTGTTTGGTGTTTTTGTAAATAGGTGTTCAATTCTGTGGACTGAGAATCCAAAATACTTTGCACAACATATACATTAACCATGAAAACGGGAGTTACCCATGATATACACTATTGTGTTCTGTTGGTAGGTCTAATAAACAGATATATTGTATACATTGATAATATTATTTTGTCAGAAATTCAAGCCGTTGATACAGTTGTGTACTCTATCGCCCGCCCTGCTGATCGTGCTCTATCTGAACTACATTATGCAAATTATTCTAATGATTGAAGTGTATCAAGCTATTAAGCTGACTTAAAAACATATTTATGATTTAGTTAATTCAGAAGCTGAATATAAAAAGTGTGGCTTCTTACATAGAAATGGGTCAGGCCTCTTGCTCAATAGCACAAAGCCGATCATTCAATCTATGTTCTTACTGGTTCTAGACTATGTTGAAATAATCTAAATGAATGCAGCGACCCCTTCATTAAAAACTATTGATGCATTTGACCGTAGAGGTAAATGAGCTCTTTGCTCCCCCCTTACATGGGTAATAATCTCCAAGCTGCTCTAAACGTTGATGTTTTTGGTGTCTCTACGTTCATCTCTAGACTGGTGAATGAGGCCTGTTACAACTTTCTTACAAAACCTTTAAAGGTAGTTTGTGAAACCATTCAGTCATGGATGTATGTAAAACATATTTAACACGTATTGCAGGTTACAGAAGCCTCCTGTTGTACTATGAATCCCCACTCATCCCTGTTATATCTTGATGTGTTGGCTCTCTATGTACATGTTTATAATCCACATAGTGGGAATATTGTTTTCCATAAAGTTAATAACACCTAAACCGAAATATGAAATTACCTTTAGGATCTCTTACCACCCTATTACTTTGTGGTTCTAATCTCCCTCTTTCAAAATCGCCCCAGTGACCAAATCTCTAACATTCCTGATCCTTCCCCTATATTTTAACCCTAAACCTCCCACAATAACTATTGTCTATTGTTAGTCTCCGTGACCTTACTGACAATATCCACGTTTAAAACAGATCGAAATACGTTGTTGGCTACAGTTTTCATGTCTTTCATTATGCAGATATTTATTTTATTAGACTATATTTCTCATTGTGAATACGGTTGTCACCCCCCTTGGAGGCTTGGTGCATGTACAAAGAAAAAGTACCAAATTCAACCATGGGTGGCTGTTAACTAAAATAATGGCAATGCGTGTAGTCGTGTTAAGGTTTTCATTGTTTTCTTGTCAGAGTTTTATGGTTTTACATATGACTGTGCATTATATGCTGTCGTAATAGGGTTGCAAGCCACTAAATGAACAACGACCGTGACGCTATATACCAAATGTGCTGACACAAGCACCTAACATAGACAATCACCCAACAATGACAACAAAGGTTACCTAAATATGGTTCCCAATCAGAGACAACGACTAACACCGGCCTCTGATTGAAAACCATATCAGGCCAGACACAGAAAAAGACAAACTAGACATACAGCATAGAATGCATACTCAGATCACACCCATACCCAACAAAACCTATAAACATACATAGCAAACTATGGTCCGGGCTTGACACAAACCTATTGGAATTCTTGATCAATCAAAATGTACCTGTTTTCCGTATAGAATGACTTGTATACATATTATATTACAACTTTTTTGTGTTTTGGCTTAGTGGTTGTTTCTTTACTAACTAGGAAAACTCAACAGTGTGTAAGTCTGAGAAACATTTATTGAGCTGGTTGGTTTATTGTTGTTGAAAGCTTGAAATGTACACACATTGAGAAGTGATTTTGCAGCAACAGTTTTAAAGTGGGTAATCGTATCATATATATATATATATATATATATCCTTGCATGTTTGAATTAGAGCTCCTTTAAAGTGTTTTAGATTATGATAATAATGTTATATTATTTTTATAATAATACATATCTGCAAACCAAATGTATTTGTATTTTTGCATCTTCAATAGGTGTAGATGTTCCAACGTTCGTAGACCTTTCATACAAAAATACCTAATACTGTCTGTTTCATCGGTTCCTCCGATGTCGTTCAGAGTCCCTAATCACCCGTGGTGTCCGTTGTCCATCATACCTAAAAAAAAAAATATTAAAAAATAAAAATAAAACGTTCTCCCCCCCCCTGTTTAAAACACAAAAAACTCGGGTACAGTCGCTTCCCAATCACCTATGTCCAGTAGCCTTCAGAAATATCTATTAGGCGGGATTCACTTATTCACATCTCTTTTTTAAATCTGTCCTGGCAGCTAAATATTCGGGCCTGTGTGTTTGCGCTAAAGCTGTGGTAACATAGTGTTAAAGTATATGCTCCACGTTCTGTTCCTAACTATCGAAAGTCCGGAATGAGTTTCGGGAGATATACAAGGTGTTGCATACAGGATATTTGGTTTAGAGAACACAGGCTGTGAATTCAAACAACAGGAGGGGATGTCGAGACAATCTGTCTGCAAACGGGGTGGGGGGCCCCGGCTGCAGATTAGAGATATCTATGACCCCGGGTGGTCGGTTGATATCTCGACATGCCTTATATGCATGATAGTGCACACCTTGGTTTCAAACGATTCTCTACAGATAGAATGGGGCTACATGCTTGGGCCCCTGTTGAACACACACCCACACCCTTTGTTTTTGAAACACACACACACACAGTACTGCTGCTCCGTCACGCGCACACTCATGCACGCACCCTGATTTTCCGTGTCTTTTTCTTCGTGACAGACCGGGGTGATGTCGGGAAAGGACATTTTCCTATCGTTAAAGGGTGAGATACATTTTTAAAACCAGTGATTTAATTCCAAAATATTTAGTACAAACGTTTTAAAGACGTGTTAGAATTAATGACCAAATTGTACTACTATTTAAACATGCATCATTAGTGTTTTATGTAAAAACATTGGAGGCCTACAGTTGTACTGCACACTCACGCACGCACCCGGATTTTCTGTGTCTTTTTCTTCGTGACAGACCGGGTTGATGGCTGGAAGGACATTTTCCCTTCGTTAAAGGGTGAGATACTGTTTTAAAACCATTGATTTAAGACCAAAATATATAGTACTAACTTTTTAAAGACATGTTCGAATTAATTACCAAACTGTACTACTATTTAAACATGCATCATTAGTGTTTTTATGTAAAAACATTGGAGACCTACAGTTGTACATTACAAACTTTATAACATACCATTGTAGGAAAGACTACAAATTGCTTCTGAGAATCTACGTCTAACAGTCGCTTCCCAATCACCTATGTCCAGTAGCCTTCAGAAATATCTATTAGGAGGGATTCACTTATTCACATCTCTGTTTTAATCTGTCCTGGCAGCTAAATATTCGGGGCTGTGGGTTTGCGCTAAAGCTGTGGTAACAGTGTTAAAGTATATGCTCCACGTTCTGTCCCTAACTAGGGGGTGTTTCGAGACATTTTTGTTTTATAATGGTTACATGTTCATTACACACCCCTGCATTCTATATTATTAAGTAGGCTGTTGGTCTTTGAGGTCCGTTATGTCAATTTGCCTTTATACATCTCATTGACCTACTGTCAACTCCCTCCGTTGTAAACATCTACAATAATCATTAGACGTACGCGTCAGTTATCATACCCCGCGTCGGGGTTTGTACAGAGTTGGTTAAATCCGCTCTTTTGCTCCCCACTTACATGGCTATTCTGCCCTTGAGTTGCGTTCCCATGCAAAACTAGACAGATAGCTAACAACTAAGTCTTCAATAAAACTCCCAAGGCGTGACTTTTCTTGAATGAATATATTGAAAACGTTTATGTTGTGAAACTGCAAAATACAGAAAAGAATATACTTTAGTGTTCAATTCACACCGACATACTGTAGCTGTACATTAAACATTTGAAGTTGCATAAATACAAAGCACGCGCTAAGGTACCATGCATCTGGCATGATGCCAAACCATATAGCTAATTGTTAACCATATGGTAATTGGCTCCTTTCATTACTCTAATAATGTATAACCATCTATGTAGAATAACAAAGCATATTACACTAGAAACAGTAACAAAACTACAGTATTGTATATTTTACAATTGTTTGCATGACGCATGAGCAAAGTAATACAGCTAACGACATACATTAAAGGCATTGCAATTTGTGAGTAAATGCAACCAACATTGATATGTAAGCAACTCTATCAATAACAAGATTATCATCATTAGCTAAATGCTTGAATCGAACTTACAAACAAATATTTTTCCAAGGCTGAAGCGTGACAACAAATAACTACATTGAAAGACCTGCAACGTAGCGTTGTTTGTAGCTGCTCTATGCGTGCAAAACAAATTCTGTACTTCCTGTTTGCGTCGTCTTTCTAAGTACCAGAAAGCGCCACTAGGGGGCAAATAACACCATTGAACACAATGAAAATCCAATTTAACCATTGTAATAAAATAATCTGTTACCTTCTAACAGGATGGCAGCACACTTCCCCGCCTGGTATAATGAAATTGTGCCACTATGAAATAAAACATATCAAGAAACAAATAATGTCCTTTCTATTTTTATCTTTTGTCTCTAGGATGCTTCAGAAAGAAGAACAACAATCTCTGAGATTGGTCTCAGAAACACCTTAGCAGCTCCTTGCTTGACAATTTTGAGTTCTACTTTCCTAACCTTTTTGTCAGTACTGGGAAAGGTTTTTACCACAAGCCCGACTGGCCAGTCATTTCTGTGTGCCTGACTGTCTTTCAATAAGACAACATCTCCCACTTTTACATTTGGCTTTTCTGCTGTCCATTTTCTGCGTCTCTGCAGCGTTGTCAGGTACTCCTGTCTCCACCTTTTCCAAAAGGTGTCAGCGAGACACTTCCATTTCTCATCTTTTTCTGTTGGAAGAGGGACATCCCACTCACTCTGATCAGAAGAGAGTTCTCTGATTAAGGCTTTACCTTGCATTGTTATTGGAGCCACGAACCCAAGGGGGTCATAATGACTATTCACTGTAGACAGGATGCCTCTCCGAGTAAAAGGCTTGTTATTGCGGGACACCTCAATAACTGTTTCCAGGTTCCAGGAAAGTCCCAGACTCCGTTGAAAGGGGAGAGGATCCACTCCTAGGTCCAGATCTTTTAAGTCTTTTGCACGGTCCTCCATAGGGAAGGCTTCCATAACTGTTTTGCTATTGGATGCAATCTTGTGTAGTTTCATGTTGGACTCCGCCAACATTGCTTGTGTTTTTCTTAGAATATTGATAGCTTCTTCTGTAGTAGCTACTGATGTCAGACCATCATCGACGTAGAAGTTCCTCACTACATATTGCTTGGGTTCTGACCCGTGTTCCTTCTCACCCTGTAGCGCTGCTCGTCTCATGCAGTAGATGGCTACGGCTGGTGAAGGGCTGTTCCCAAATACATGGACTTTCATCCTGTACTCAGTTATGTTTCTATCTGGGTTGTTGTCTTCGTACCAGAGAAACCTTAAGTAATCTCTGTGATCCTCACGTACACCAAAACAGTAAAACATTTGTTGCACATCTGCTGTTAGTGCAATGCAATCCTTGCGGAAACGCATTAGGACACCCAAGAGTGTGTTGTTTAAGTCTGGACCACTGAGCAGAACATCGTTAAGTGACACGCCTTGACACTTAGCACTGGAGTCAAATACCACTCGTATTTGTTCAGGCTTTTGTGGATGGTAAACACCAAATATGGGCAGATACCAACGTTCTTCGTCTCCCTCTAGTGGCTGTGAAGGTTCGGCTTGGTCGTTATCCAGCATCTTTTGCATGAAGTCAATAAAATGACGCTTCATGTCAGGCTTTTTGTCTAAAGTCCTGCGAAGTGATGTGAGACTGTTCATGGCCTGCTCCCTGTTATTAGGAAGGCGACGTCTAGTGGGGCGAAAGGGTAGTGGAGCCACCCAGTTGTTTCCATCATCCTGGAAAACCTGTTTGTCCATAATGTCCAAGAAGGCTTTGTCCTCCACTGATGGTGCTGGTTTATCATCGTCTTGTGTTTTGTCGAACACGGAACATCCCAGGCTGTCTGTGTTCACAGATGTGATTGGATCTCTTGAGTGCACTGTAGACGGAGAGATGTGTTTCTGAGCTACGCTGTTGTAGTTCTCTTTTACCTGGATGATGTCAGGGCAAGGGCTCAGATAGGATGTGCGACCATTTTCAAGTATGTTTGTCCTGAACACGTTAACATTGGCTGGTCGGTGGGGCGTTGCCAGACAGACCTCACCCACAATGACCCACCCGAGGTCGAGTCGCTGTGCATAAGGAGTGTTGTGGGGCCCATTGATTTGCTCTCGTTCCTTGTGTACCCTTAAGATGTCTCGTCCTAAGAGCAGGAGGATGGGAGCGTCTGGGTCCACAGCTGGAATTCTGTCCATAACTGGTTGCAGATGGGGATGATGATACGCAATGTCGGGGGAGGGAATCTCCATCCTATCGTCTGGCATCATATCACACTATCAGAGTAGGGAGAGTGAGCTGCATGTGTCCATCTATAGACTCCACCATGAAGTTGATGGCTCTCCTGCCTGAAGTCTCTGTTACCCCAGAACACGTCTTCATAGTGTATGGAGCAGAGTTGTCATTGATGTTGAAGAGACTGAAAAACTCTGTCTTGGCCAGAGATTTTTTACTCTGTTCATCAAGCACTACATACATTTTGACAGCTTTCTCTCTTTTTCCCAGCCGGATAAGCTTTGACTAGGCATATTTTTGAACATGATCTTGGATTGACTGCCTCACCACAGATCTCTGTACACTTTGAGGTGACAGATAGAAGAGCATCGTCACCTTGCTCCCCGCCATGCTCTGTCTCTGCTGTAGCGGTGTCTGTATTTGTAGGGGCTGGGCCTGGATGCAGAGCAGCAAGATGCCTGTCGCTGTCGCACTCAGAGCACTTGATTGAAACCTTACAGTCTTTAGCTCTGTGCTGAGTTGACCCACAACATCGGAAACAAATGCCATTGTCTTTGAGATATGATTTGCGCTCATCTAGAGTTTTGTATCTAAACCCACAACACTTTTTAAGAGGATGAGGCTTGTTATGTATTGGGCAGTGACGGTCAGGGTTTTCAACCTTTGTCTTACTGGGTTTGGTTTGGTGGTCTGAGGCCTCAGATGACACATCTGTCTTGTATACAGTCACAGGTGTCTTGCTGCTGTACCTGGCAGGTTTCTCACTTTGCATGGACACCTGGTTAGTTGAGGTGTAGAGGGTGAAGCTGGGGTCATTTCTAATTCTCACCTGGTTCCTGATGAATCTCGAGAAGAACGAGAATGGTGGGAATGCTACCCGATAGTCCTCCTTATATTTGGATCCCTGTGCTATCCATTTTTCTTGTAAACTGAATGGAAGTTTCTCTACAATAGGGTTTACCCCCCGAGATGTGTCCAGATAAGCGAGGCCTGGAAGGTACCCTTCTACTTTAGCAAATTCCAGTTCGAGAAGAATGTCACCTAGTTCTCTTAGTTTGTGATTGTCTTTGTTAGCCAGTTTTGGAAAATCGTCAATTTTCTTCAACAGTGCATTCTCGATCACTTCGGGTGTACCATAGCACTCTTCTAGTCGTTGCCAGACCATGTTAAGCCCTGCTGTTGCGTTGAAAATATGGACAGATCTAATTCTGTTTGCTTGCTCAGATGACTCTGCCCCTAGCCACTTGGTAATTAGATCTAACTCTTCCCTGGCTGATAAATTCAAGTCTCTGGTCGCATTGAGAAAGGATGCTTTCCATGCCCAATAATTTTCAGGGCGATCATCAAACTTCAGGAGTCCGGAACTCACCATCTCACGTCGTAGGAGGTACTTGATGAGGTCTGGTGCCACTTGTGACTCAGGGAAGTTGTGTGTGTGTGTGACTGGAAGTGGGCTTGCTTTCCATTTCCACCATGCTGCTGTTCATTTCTTTTGAACGGAGAGTCTCTGCTCATGTTCTGTTGTTTGCTATTTTCTTGATTATGGCATGTAGCTGGGTCAAGGGGGTGGGAGGGGAGATGGGGGAGGAGTGGGGGGACAGCCTGCCAAGCTTCCTCGAGGACGAGAAAGGGAATTGGTGGAGGAGTTAGCGGGGAAGGGACGTTGTGTCTCCCCGCTACCTCCTTCACCAAAGAAGAAGGGGAAGAAGAGGGGAAGTTTGGCAGGTAGTGAGAGGGAGGGGGGTGGAGGGGGAGGGGGGCTAAGAGATCGGTGGGGGGTTACATTGGCCTCCCTGTTTGCCTCAGCCCCTTACATCCTAGTGGAGGATGACTCCAGTGAGGGGTCTGTGGGTGGTGTGCTAGAGGGATCCCAACTCCTGTGTGAGGAGTTGGGGTCCCCTACATACGGCCCCGAAGCAAACAGGGAGGGGGGATGGTGGGTGGTGGTGAGAAACCCAGGGTGCAGGGCACCCGGCCTAACACACTGCCTGCATCCTGGGTTGGAGAGATGGAGGAGGACGGGGGGGCGTCAGGAGTGGAGAGGACGTCCCCGCCGGTGGAGATGGACCAGGGGAGCATCGGGGGAGTCTCCTGTTTTTTCTTTGGTTTTTGGGGTTTTATTTGTTGTAAATAATTAAATGAATAGTTCTGTTTCTTTTTTAGTCTAAATGTTAGGGGGTTAAGGGATAATGTTAAAAGGAGGGCGGTTTTTTGTTATTTAGAGGGTGTGGGGTTTGATTTCTGTTTTTTACAGGAGGTTCACCTGAGGGATGGTGGGGATGTGTGTAGATTTAGGAGGGAGTGGGATAAGGGGGAATCTTTTTGGGGCATAGGAGGGGTGCACTCAACAGGAGTAGGGATTCTGTGTGGGAATAGAGAGGTTAAGGTAGAGAGCACTTTTGTTATAATGCAGGGTAGAGTATTGGGGATAGATGTAAAGTATAGAGAAGCTAGATATAGGTTAATTGGGGTGTATGGGCCACAGGTGGCGGCAGACAGGAGGGAGATGGTGGACTGTCTGGCGCCCCTGTGTGTTACTAACAGGCACTTGGTGATAGGAGGGGATTTTAATATAGATTTAGGGGTAGGTGGTGATAGCAGTGCAGGCGCCATCACTGGGCTAATGGCTTGCCATGGTCTGGTTGATGGTGGCCTGCACACTACTCCGGCAATGGTCGGTCCTACATGGCGCAACTCCAGGGGGGTTGCGCGGAGGCTCGACTACATTTTTGTATCCAGGTCTTTGGGTCAGTTGTCTGGGCGGCTGGTGCCCGTTTTCTTCACGGATCACGACGGGGTGTTCCTGCAGGTAGGGTCGCCAGTCTGCCTCTTCGGTAGGGGGTACTGGAAGTTAGATCGGGATATACTGGAGGAGCAGGCTTTCGTTGACGCATTTTTTTGTTTCTTTCGGAGGCTTGACGGCCTCCGGTCCATGTGCAGGGGGTGTTAGAGTGGTGGGATTTAGTTAAGGTGAGGATTAGGGCTTTTACAATAGGATATTGTAGAAGGAAAAAAAGGGAGGAAAGGAGGGAGGTGGATCGTATCCAAAGGTTAATTGAACTCGAGTACGAGGCAGGCAACCTCGGCGGGTCGATTGACTGGGAGAGATTCGCAGCCCTAAAGGCGCAGCTCAGGGAGCTGCAGGAGCAGAAGGCTCAAGCTTTCCTGGAGCGTGCGCATAGTGGCTTTCTAGAACATAATGAGACTTGTTCCGCTATGTTCTTTAAGTCGGTTAGGGCCAGGCAGAGTAGGAAGGTAATGCATGGAGTTAGGGAAGAAAATGGTAGTATAGTAAGTAAACCAGAGGAAATGGTCAGGGTGACAACTGATCATTTCCAAGGTTTATTTAAGGAAAGGGAAATAGATGTAGAGCAGGGAAACGTGTTTTTAGAACACTTGTCCCGGCGGTTGCCAGAGGACATTAGAGACGTGATGGAGGCCCAGATCTCACTAGAAGAGGTTGAGAGCACTCTTAGGAGGATGGGAAAAGGGAAGGTGCCTGGGATGGATGGGCTGCCGGCTGAGTTTTACCTCAAGTTTTGGGGTATACTTGGACCAGTGGTTCTCGAAGTCTTGAAGGCCATCCTTGAGACGGGGGTCCCGGGGGGATCAATGGCTGTTGGTGTGCTGTCACTTTTATATAAGAAGGGGGAAGTAACAGACCTTGGCAACTGGCGGCCGTTGACCATGCTGTGTGTAGATTACAAGCTACTTGCAAAGGTTTTAGCAGACCGGTTGCGCACAGCCCTTCCCTACGTCGTCCACGAGGATCAGACGTGCGGGGTAGAGGGCCGCTCTATAAGATGGAACCTACAGTTGATCAGGGATTCCATCGCTTGGGTTGAAGATAAGAGGGCTGCCTTTAATGGTAGCAGCGCTAGATCAGGCGAAAGCTTTTGATCGCGTGAATAGATATTTTCTATTCAGGGTGTTAGTTAGATTAGGATTTGGGGAGAAGTTTATAGGATGGATTCGTACATTATATGTCGGAGCGGGGTGTCGAGTTAGTGTGAATAGTCACTTAGGTGACGTTTTTGACCTCTCGTCTGGGGTCAGGCAGGGATGCCCACTCTCGGCTCTCCTCTTCGTTCTGTACATGGAGCCTCTGGGGGCTGCCATTAGGGCAGACACAGGGGTGGAGGGCTTGTTGATCCCTGGGAGCAGTGGGCTGCGTGTTAAGATGACGCAGTACGCCGACGACACTTCCTTGCTGTTGTGCAAGGACTCGTGCCTGACAAGGTCTCTTGCCATCATTGGGGATTTCACCCAAGCGTCGGGGGCGGTTCTGAATTATGCAAAGTCTTCCGTTAAGTATTTCGGAAGATGGCGCGGTAGGACGGATGTGCCCGGGGGGTTATCTCTCTGTGAGGGGGCCCTGAGGATTCTCGGGGTCCATTTTGAGACCTCTGGCTCAGCGACGCTGAACTGGAACATGGGTATCGCAGTGGTACAGAAGAAGCTAGCAATGTGGAAGGCTAGGTATTTGTCTTTTATGGGCAAGGTCCTGGTACTAAAGGTGGATGTATTGCCATCTCTTTTGTATTTGGCATACATCTACCCATTGCCGACTTGTCTGAGAAGGTCTCTAGTGAGGCTTGTGTTTCAGTTCATGTGGGGTGGCAGTGAATACGGTTGTCACCCCCCTTGGAGGCTTGGTGCATGTACAAAGAAAAAGTACCAAATTCAACCATGGGTGGCTGTTAACTAAAATAATGGCAATGCGTGTAGTCGTGTTAAGGTTTTCATTGTTTTCTTGTCAGATTTTTATGGTTTTACATATGACTGTGCATTATATGCTGTCGTAATAGGGTTGCAAGCCACTAAATGAACAACGACCGTGACGCTATATACCAAATGTGCTGACACAAGCACCTAACATAGACAATCACCCAACAATGACAACAAAGGTTACCTAAATATGGTTCCCAATCAGAGACAACGACTAACACCGGCCTCTGATTGAAAACCATATCAGGCCAGACACAGAAAAAGACAAACTAGACATACAGCATAGAATGCATACTCAGATCACACCCATACCCAACAAAACCTATAAACATACATAGCAAACTATGGTCCGGGCTTGACACAAACCTATTGGAATTCTTGATCAATCAAAATGTACCTGTTTTCCGTATAGAATGACTTGTATACATATTATATTACAACTTTTTTGTGTTTTGGCTTAGTGGTTGTTTCTTTACTAACTAGGAAAACTCAACAGTGTGTAAGTCTGAGAAACATTATTGAGCTGGTTGGTTTATTGTTGTTGAAAGCTTGAAATGTACACACATTGAGAAGTGATTTTGCAGCAACAGTTTTAAAGTGGGTAATCGTATCATATATATATATATATATCCTTGCATGTTTGAATTAGAGCTCCTTTAAAGTGTTTTAGATTATGATAATAATGTTATATTATTTTTATAATAATACATATCTGCAAACCAAATGTATTTGTATTTTTGCATCTTCAATAGGTGTAGATGTTCCAACGTTCGTAGACCTTTCATACAAAAATACCTAATACTGTCTGTTTCATCGGTTCCTCCGATGTCGTTCAGAGTCCCTAATCACCCGTGGTGTCCGTTGTCCATCATACCTAAAAAAAATAATATTAAAAAATAAAAATAAAACGTTGTCCCCCCCCCTGTTTAAAACACAAAAAACTCGGGTACAGTCGCTTCCCAATCACCTATGTCCAGTAGCCTTCAGAAATATCTATTAGGCGGGATTCACTTATTCACATCTCTTTTTTAAATCTGTCCTGGCAGCTAAATATTCGGGCCTGTGTGTTTGCGCTAAAGCTGTGGTAACATAGTGTTAAAGTATATGCTCCACGTTCTGTTCCTAACTATCGAAAGTCCGGAATGAGTTTCGGGAGATATACAAGGTGTTGCATACAGGATATTTGGTTTAGAGCACACAGGCTGTGAATTCAAACAACAGGAGGGGATGTCGAGACAATCTGTCTGCAAACGGGGTGGGGGGCCCCGCCCCGGCTGCAGATTAGAGATATCTATGTTTAACCCCGGGTGGTCGGTTGATATCTCGACATGCCTTATATGCATGATAGTGCACACCTTGGTTTCAAACGATTCTCTACAGATAGAATGGGGCTACATGCTTGGGCCCCTGTTGAACACACACCCACACCCTTTGTTTTTGAAACACACACACACACAGTACTGCTGCTCCGTCACGCGCACACTCATGCACGCACCCTGATTTTCCGTGTCTTTTTCTTCGTGACAGACCGGGGTGATGTCGGGAAAGGACATTTTCCTATCGTTAAAGGGTGAGATACATTTTTAAAACCAGTGATTTAATTCCAAAATATTTAGTACAAACGTTTTAAAGACGTGTTAGAATTAATGACCAAATTGTACTACTATTTAAACATGCATCATTAGTGTTTTATGTAAAAACATTGGAGGCCTACAGTTGTACTGCACACTCACGCACGCACCCGGATTTTCTGTGTCTTTTTTCTTCGTGACAGACCGGGTTGATGGCTGGAAAGGACATTTTCCCTTCGTTAAAGGGTGAGATACTGTTTTAAAACCATTGATTTAAGACCAAAATATATAGTACTAACTTTTTAAAGACATGTTCGAATTAATTACCAAACTGTACTACTATTTAAACATGCATCATTAGTGTTTTTATGTAAAAACATTGGAGACCTACAGTTGTACATTACAAACTTTATAACATACCATTGTAGGAAAGACTACAAATTGCTTCTGAGAATCTACGTCTAACAGTCGCTTCCCAATCACCTATGTCCAGTAGCCTTCAGAAATATCTATTAGGAGGGATTCACTTATTCACATCTCTGTTTTAATCTGTCCTGGCAGCTAAATATTCGGGGCTGTGGGTTTGCGCTAAAGCTGTGGTAACAGTGTTAAAGTATATGCTCCACGTTCTGTCCCTAACTAGGGGGTGTTTCGAGACATTTTTGTTTTATAATGGTTACATGTTCATTACACACCCCTGCATTCTATATTATTAAGTAGGCTGTTGGTCTTTGAGGTCCGTTATGTCAATTTGCCTTTATACATCTCATTGACCTACTGTCAACTCCCTCCGTTGTAAACATCTACAATAATCATTAGACGTACGCGTCAGTTATCATACCCCGCGTCGGGGTTTGTACAGAGTTGGTTAAATCCGCTCTTTTGCTCCCCACTTACATGGCTATTCTGCCCTTGAGTTGCGTTCCCATGCAAAACTAGACAGATAGCTAACAACTAAGTCTTCAATAAAACTCCCAAGGCGTGACTTTTCTTGAATGAATATATTGAAAACGTTTATGTTGTGAAACTGCAAAATACAGAAAAGAATATACTTTAGTGTTCAATTCACACCGACATACTGTAGCTGTACATTAAACATTTGAAGTTGCATGAATACAAAGCACGCGCTAAGGTACCATGCATCTGGCATGATGCCAAACCATATAGCTAATTGTTAACCATATGGTACTTGGCTCCTTTCATTACTCTAATAATGTATAACCATCTATGTAGAATAACAAAGCATATTACACTAGAAACAGTAACAAAACTACAGTATTGTATATTTTACAATTGGTTTGCATGAGCAAAGTAATACAGCTAACGACATACATTAAAGGCATTGCAATTTGTGAGTAAATGCAACCAACATTGATATGTAAGCAACTCTATCAATAACAAGATTATCATCATTAGCTAAATGCTTGAATCGAACTTACAAACAAATATTTTTCCAAGGCTGAAGCGTGACAACAAATAACTACATTGAAAGACCTGCAACGTAGCGTTGTTTGTAGCTGCTCTATGCGTGCAAAACAAATTCTGTACTTCCTGTTTGCGTCGTCTTTCTAAGTACCAGAAAGCGCCACTAGGGGGCAAATAACACCATTGAACACAATGAAAATCCAATTTAACCATTGTAATAAAATAATCTGTTACCTTCTAACAGGATGGCAGCACACTCCCCGCCTGGTATAATGAAATTGTGCCACTATGAAATAAAACATATCAAGAAACAAATAATGTCCTTTCTATTTTTATCTTTTGTCTCTAGGATGCTTCAGAAAGAAGAACAACAATCTCTGAGATTGTTCTCAGAAACACCTTAGCAGCTCCTTGCTTGACAATTTTGAGTTCTACTTTCCTAACCTTTTTGTCAGTACTGGGAAAGGTTTTTACCACAAGCCCGACTGGCCAGTCATTTCTGTGTGCCTGACTGTCTTTCAATAAGACAACATCTCCCACTTTTACATTTGGCTTTTCTGCTGTCCATTTTCTGCGTCTCTGCAGCGTTGTCAGGTACTCCTGTCTCCACCTTTTCCAAAAGGTGTCAGCGAGACACTTCCATTTCTCATCTTTTTCTGTTGGAAGAGGGACATCCCACTCACTCTGATCAGAAGAGAGTTCTCTGATTAAGGCTTTACCTTGCATTGTTATTGGAGCCACGAACCCAAGGGGGTCATAATGACTATTCACTGTAGACAGGATGCCTCTCCGAGTAAAAGGCTTGTTATTGCGGGACACCTCAATAACTGTTTCAGGTTCCAGGAAAGTCCCAGACTCCGTTGAAAGGGGAGAGGATCCACTCCTAGGTCCAGATCTTTTAAGTCTTTTGCACGGTCCTCCATAGGGAAGGCTTCCATAACTGTTTTGCTATTGGATGCAATCTTGTGTAGTTTCATGTTGGACTCCGCCAACATTGCTTGTGTTTTTCTTAGAATATTGATAGCTTCTTCTGTAGTAGCTACTGATGTCAGACCATCATCGACGTAGAAGTTCCTCACTACATATTGCTTGGGTTCTGACCCGTGTTCCTTCTCACCCTGTAGCGCTGCTCGTCTCATGCAGTAGATGGCTACGGCTGGTGAAGGGCTGTTCCCAAATACATGGACTTTCATCCTGTACTCAGTTATGTTTCTATCTGGGTTGTTGTCTTCGTACCAGAGAAACCTTAAGTAATCTCTGTGATCCTCACGTACACCAAAACAGTAAAACATTTGTTGCACATCTGCTGTTAGTGCAATGCAATCCTTGCGGAAACGCATTAGGACACCCAAGAGTGTGTTGTTTAAGTCTGGACCACTGAGCAGAACATCGTTAAGTGACACGCCTTGACACTTAGCACTGGAGTCAAATACCACTCGTATTTGTTCAGGCTTTTGTGGATGGTAAACACCAAATATGGGCAGATACCAACGTTCTTCGTCTCCCTCTAGTGGCTGTGAAGGTTCGGCTTGGTCGTTATCCAGCATCTTTTGCATGAAGTCAATAAAATGACGCTTCATGTCAGGCTTTTTGTCTAAAGTCCTGCGAAGTGATGTGAGACTGTTCATGGCCTGCTCCCTGTTATTACAGGAAGGCGACGTCTAGTGGGGCGAAAGGGTAGTGGAGCCACCCAGTTGTTTCCATCATCCTGGAAAACCTGTTTGTCCATAATGTCCAAGAAGGCTTTGTCCTCCACTGATGGTGCTGGTTTATCATCGTCTTGTGTTTTGTCGAACACGGAACATCCCAGGCTGTCTGTGTTCACAGATGTGATTGGATCTCTTGAGTGCACTGTAGACGGAGAGATGTGTTTCTGAGCTACGCTGTTGTAGTTCTCTTTTACCTGGATGATGTCAGGGCAAGGGCTCAGATAGGATGTGCGACCATTTTCAAGTATGTTTGTCCTGAACACGTTAACATTGGCTGGTCGGTGGGGCGTTGCCAGACAGACCTCACCCACAATGACCCACCCGAGGTCGAGTCGCTGTGCATAAGGAGTGTTGTGGGGCCCATTGATTTGCTCTCGTTCCTTGTGTACCCTTAAGATGTCTCGTCCTAAGAGCAGGAGGATGGGAGCGTCTGGGTCCACAGCTGGAATTCTGTCCATAACTGGTTGCAGATGGGGATGATGATACGCAATGTCGGGGGAGGGAATCTCCATCCTATCGTCTGGCATCATATCACACTATCAGAGTAGGGAGAGTGAGCTGCATGTGTCCATCTATAGACTCCACCATGAAGTTGATGGCTCTCCTGCCTGAAGTCTCTGTTACCCCAGAACACGTCTTCATAGTGTATGGAGCAGAGTTGTCATTGATGTTGAAGAGACTGAAAACTCTGTCTTGGCCAGAGATTTTTTACTCTGTTCATCAAGCACTACATACATTTTGACAGCTTTCTCTCTTTTTCCCAGCCGGATAAGCTTTGACTAGGCATATTTTTGAACATGATCTTGGATTGACTGCCTCACCACAGATCTCTGTACACTTTGAGGTGACAGATAGAAGAGCATCGTCACCTTGCTCCCCGCCATGCTCTGTCTCTGCTGTAGCGGTGTCTGTATTTGTAGGGGCTGGGCCTGGATGCAGAGCAGCAAGATGCCTGTCGCTGTCGCACTCAGAGCACTTGATTGAAACCTTACAGTCTTTAGCTCTGTGCTGAGTTGACCCACAACATCGGAAACAAATGCCATTGTCTTTGAGATATGATTTGCGCTCATCTAGAGTTTTGTATCTAAACCCACAACACTTTTTAAGAGGATGAGGCTTGTTATGTATTGGGCAGTGACGGTCAGGGTTTTCAACCTTTGTCTTACTGGGTTTGGTTTGGTGGTCTGAGGCCTCAGATGACACATCTGTCTTGTATACAGTCACAGGTGTCTTGCTGCTGTACCTGGCAGGTTTCTCACTTTGCATGGACACCTGGTTAGTTGAGGTGTAGAGGGTGAAGCTGGGGTCATTTCTAATTCTCACCTGGTTCCTGATGAATCTCGAGAAGAACGAGAATGGTGGGAATGCTACCCGATAGTCCTCCTTATATTTGGATCCCTGTGCTATCCATTTTCTTGTAAACTGAATGGAAGTTTCTCTACAATAGGGTTTACCCCCCGAGATGTGTCCAGATAAGCGAGGCCTGGAAGGTACCCTTCTACTTTAGCAAATTCCAGTTCGAGAAGAATGTCACCTAGTTCTCTTAGTTTGTGATTGTCTTTGTTAGCCAGTTTTGGAAAATCGTCAATTTTCTTCAACAGTGCATTCTCGATCACTTCGGGTGTACCATAGCACTCTTCTAGTCGTTGCCAGACCATGTTAAGCCCTGCTGTTGCGTTGAAAATATGGACAGATCTAATTCTGTTTGCTTGCTCAGATGACTCTGCCCCTAGCCACTTGGTAATTAGATCTAACTCTTCCCTGGCTGATAAATTCAAGTCTCTGGTCGCATTGAGAAAGGATGCTTTCCATGCCCAATAATTTTCAGGGCGATCATCAAACTTCAGGAGTCCGGAACTCACCATCTCACGTCGTAGGAGGTACTTGATGAGGTCTGGTGCCACTTGTGACTCAGGGAAGTTGTGTGTGTGTGTGACTGGAAGTGGGCTTGCTTTCCATTTCCACCATGCTGCTGTTCATTTCTTTTGAACGGAGAGTCTCTGCTCATGTTCTGTTGTTTGCTATTTTCTTGATTATGGCATGTAGCTGGGTCAACACTAAGCTCTTGTTTCTCCACTTCAAATGGAAGTTCAGCAAAGTAGGGCCTAGCATGTTGTTGCACATACTCACATGTACGTTGGACTGGACTTAAGGGCTGTGTCCCTGTGTCTAGTTCTTTGCAAAACTCTCTGCGTTCTGATCCTACAGCTTCTTCAAAGGCTGCAGCTTCAGCCAACGCAGCAGCAGCTGCTCTCTCAACTTGGAGAACATATAAAGTTGCCTCGGTCAGCTTTTTGCTTCATCACAGAAGCTTCCTTCTCAGCATTGGGGACTTGTGCTCGTGCTGCGTCTGCCTTGGCGCGTGCTTTGACGGCTGCAGAACTCGCCGTTGAGGATCTGCTTGACTGTTTTGATGACCTTGATCTTGTAGATTGAGACTTGGTCCCAATGTGCTGAAGAGGCTCTTCCATCTCTCTCTGTTGAACACCTGGTTCTGGTTGTTGCATTGTAGACTGCTGGTCTTCCCTAGGATAAGAGGCTTTGTTGGCTGATGAACGTAGAAACATAACCACCGTGTGCAGTTATTCTTGTGCTTGAGCCCGCTGTGATGATGTTTTTTCACTATTCTGCCCTTGAGTTGCGTTCCCATGCAAAACTAGACAGATAGCTAACAACTAAGTCTTCAATAAAACTCCCAAGGCGTGACTTTTCTTGAATTAATATATTGAAAACGTTTATGTTGTGAAACTGCAAAATACAGAAAAGAATATACTTTAGTGTTCAATTCACACCGACATACTGTAGCTGTACATTAAACATTTGAAGTTGCATAAATACAAAGCATGGGCTAAGGTACCATGCATCTGGCATGATGCCAAACCATATAGCTAATTGTTAACCATATGGTAATTGGCTCCTTTCATTACTCTAATAATGTATAACCATCTATGTAGAATAACAAAGCATATTACACTAGAAACAGTAACAAAACTACAGTATTGTATATTTTACAATTGTTTGCATGACGCATGAGCAAAGTAATACAGCTAACGACATACATTAAAGGCATTGCAATTTGTGAGTAAATGCAACCAACATTGATATGTAAGCAACTCTATCAATAACAAGATTATCATCATTAGCTAAATGCTTGAATCGAACTTACAAACAAATATTTTTCCAAGGCTGAAGCGTGACAACAAATAACTACATTGAAAGACCTGCAACGTAGCGTTGTTTGTAGCTGCTCTATGCGTGCAAAACAAATTCTGTACTTCCTGTTTGCGTCGTCTTTCTAAGTACCAGAAAGCGCCACTAGGGGGCAAATAACACCATTGAACACAATGAAAATCTTATAACAGGATGGCAGCACAATGGCTAATAATCTCCAAGCTGCTCTAAGCGGTGTTGTTTGTGTGAATATTGTTTTCCATAAAGTTAATAACCCTAAACCGAAATATGAAATGATCTCTTCCCCTATCGTTAAAGCGTGAGATACATTTTTAAAACCAGTGATTTAATTCAAAATATTTAGTACCTATATTTTAACACATGTTATAATTCCAAAATGTTTACTATTTCTTACAGATAAAGGGTCCTGTTAGCCCCGACCATTATCCGTTTCGAATTCACCAACTCAAAGACGCTTGCCCGCTCCATCATAACTCCGTAAATTTGACCACCCTGTGTAGATCAAACGTCCTGCCTGTAAATCCTGGGTATGCCCACATCATTAATTAATAAGATGTGTAGAAGCTGTTTAGCCATAGTTAAAGGCCTTTCATAAAGAGGCTGTCATGATTGCATGTGCCTC
This sequence comes from Oncorhynchus nerka, assembly GCF_034236695.1. NCBI lineage: Eukaryota > Metazoa > Chordata > Actinopteri > Salmoniformes > Salmonidae > Oncorhynchus > Oncorhynchus nerka. The sequence continues at coordinate 67,613,125 of NC_088397.1, read as the reverse complement.
ATCTTTAACACGTATTGCTTGTTACAGAATACTACTGTTGTACATTTAATATCCACTAGCAGATTTCGTTGCCTTTGCACAAATTCTGTCATGTTACTGTGGTCTTTTTAAAAGTCAATAAATATGTGTGTAAAGTGTACATGTTTATTTCACTGTAGATCTGTTTAAGACCTCCTAAAAACACCTAATTTCATCCCACAGCATTAATTAATAAACTGTGTAGAAGCTGTTTAGCCATAAGTAAAGGCCTTTCATAAAGCGGCTGTCATGATAAACCTGAATCTGAAAGTACCTTTAGGATCTTTTCTTTGGGGTTCTAATGTCCCCGGGTGTACATGCACTGAAAATCCTTAGGCTGGAAGCTCTGTGCCTGTACATATAAAGAGAACTAAATAGGAAACTAGGCTGAGAAACATTATTTAGATGGCTGTTTAATTGTTGTTTAAAGCCTGAAATGGACACAATGCCAAGGGACCTTGTTTCTAACACACACACACACACACACACACACCCACACACATTCCTTGTTTCTAACACACACACAAACAAACAAACAAACAAACAAACAAACAAAAACACACACACACATTCCTGCTTCATAGATAACAAACATAAGGGAGATAAAACTGGGGGTGGGGGCCATACACGTTCTAAAAGTTCAAACACTCAAACCCCCCCAGTTCAACCAGCCCCCTAGACATCAATCACCATGACTACTTCAAAAGCATGCCATATAGATATAAAATAACAAACACCCTCTAACACGTGACCACACGAACAGGGGGGACGGGGCGGGGGCCCATATTTAAACATGCACGCGTCATTATGACGTAGGGTCATCAATCAATCATTTTGACGCGTGCCGTCTCCTTTAATCTCTCTGAGGCCCCTTTGAGTAATGTGTGACTGCGAAGAAGGAGCTCTGCAGGGGAGTGGAGGATGAGTAATGTGTGACTGTGAAGAAGGAGCTCTGCAGGGGAGGGAAGGAGATAAGACTAGTCAAACATTCCACAATAAATCAACTTTGGGGAGTGGACGTTTACTGCTAAGTTTTAGATAACATTAAAAGCCATTGTTTATATAACTTGGTTGGCAGGGTGTTGGTCTCAGGAGTAAAAAGGTAATGACGTAGGTAGTAACATCACCAGGCTAGACTGAGGGTGTAGCAAAACAACTTGAGACTTTTTGTCACAGAACTTACTCTGAAACATGTGCGGTTGTCACGCCTTGGTCTTAGTATTTTGTGTTTTCTTTAATTATTTGTTCAGGCCAAGGTGTAACATGGGTTTATTGTGTTGTCGTATTGGGTTTTTTGTAGGCATTGGGATTGTGGCTGAGTAGGGGTGTGTCTAGCATAGGCTTGGCTGCCTGAGGCGGTTCTCAATCAGAGTCAGGTGATTCTCGTTGTCTCTGATTGGGAACCATATTTAGGTAGCCTGGGTTTTACTGTGTGTTTTGTGGGTGATTGTTCCTGTCTCTGTGTTAGTTTGCACCAGATAGGCTCGGTCACTTTGTTTTTTCTTTTTTCCTTGTTTTGGAAGAGAAGAGAACGAGCGCCATTCTCCTTGCGGAGATGGTGCTAAATACATCAACACGGTCGGTCCTTGGGATTGGGCTGGCCAACACGATTCGGTTTGCTTGGAAGGAAAAGGAGTTGGAGCCTTTAGGACGGGAAACTTTTGGAAGGATAATATTGATGGGGATTCTAAAGCTGACGGTGAAGGACGTGTTTTGTTTCCAAGGCAACTCGTTGGAGGGAGCATACGACGTGGCACTATATACAGAGGAGAAACACGATGATATCCTGAGAAGGGCAAGAGCAGTGAGAGGTGAGAGGCCGATGAGCCACTATGAAATAACAAGCTTGGCGAAGAATAACTTTAGGGTTGTAACTGTCAACATTTACAACCCATACGTTAAGGACGAGTAGGTGAGGGCCTTTCTGGGGAGATACATGGATAACGTCTCCTCAGCAAGGCACCTCAAAGACTCCCTTGGGTTTTGGAATGGGAGGAGAGGCTTCCAGGCCCTCCTCAGAGAGGACCCAAAGGGACATGGTGGCTACCTCCATCCTCCTGCTATGTTCTCCATAGGGGCTGACAGGGGGACGTTGTATTATGCACGTCAGCCCCCATTTTGCAGGCGTTGTATGGCCTACGGACACATATTCGCCTCGTGCAGCACAAGAAAATGCAGATTTTGTGGATCTGAGGAACACGAGGCGAGGGATTGTGACAAGCCTAAGACTGGCTCGTCAGCACACCTGTGGCGGGGGTGCCCGGCTCGTCAGAGGTCATATGCGTCTGCGGCTGGGGGGAGCAGGAGCGGGGGATGGGGGAAGAAGAGGGGAAGGAAGCACACCTCATGACCAGAGTACAGGTCCAGAGGGGAAGGCCGCAAGGAAGGAGGAGGAGCAAGAAGCGGCGGATGGAAGAGAGAAGGAAACGGAAGGCACGGGAGTAGGAGAAACAGGAAAAGCGGTGGAAGAAGGCAACCGAGTGGAGGAGCATGAGAGAGAAGAAAGCGAGGGAGGGGTGTTGGAGAAGGAGACGGTGGAAGAGCAAGTGGACTGGGGGGAAAGTGCCCTGGTGGAAGAGATGAGGGGTATGGTGGAGGAGCTGGCGGGGGGGAGGGTGGTATCTCTCCACTGCCGCCATCACCAAAGAAGAGAATGAAGAGGAGGGTGCGATTGGCCGACAGTGAGAGGGAAGGGATGGCCAAGAGAGTGATGGGGGTGGGAGAAACATCTGGGCTGCTGCTGGTTTCCCCAGGCCCTCAACTTCTGTTGGGTGGGGATACACCCAACAAGACTCAGGACTGGGTACAGGAGGAGGTGGGGAGTTTTTTGTTTGTGGACTCAGCCTCCCCGATTTTTTTTTCCAATCCAGCTGCAGCACTGGGGAGGGGGAGGATTGTGGGGGTAGACCCAGGGTGCAGGGCACTCCGGAGCCAAACACTAATCCTGCATCCTGGGTTGGTGAGATGGAGGAAGAGGGGGGGATGTCGGGAGTACGGATGGTTTTCTCACCGGTAGATATGGAGCAGGGGAGCATCGGGTGAGTCTCCTGTTTTTGTTTTTTTCTGTCTGGGTTTAGAATTTGAGTGTATTACATGTTTTTCTTTTTTTCTTTCATGGGGTCTAATTTTACTTTTGTTAGTTAAAATGTAAGGGGTTTAAGGGATTGTGTTAAGAGGAGGGCGGTTTTTAGTTATTTGGAGGGTGTGGGGTTTGATTTTTGTTTTTTACAGGAGGTTCACCTGAGGGATGGAGGGGATGTTAATAGGTTTAAGAGGGAGTGGGACAAGGGGGAGTCGGTTTGGGGTATTGGGGGGGTGCACTCATCGGGGGTAGGGATTTTGTGTGGGCACAGGGAGGTAAAAGTGGAGGATTCTTTTGTGGTAATGCAGGGGCGGGTTATAGGGGTGGATGTCACGATAAGGGATTGTAAATTTAGATTAGTGGTGGTGTATGGGCCACAGGTGGTGGCAGACAGGAGGGAGATGGTGGACTGTCTGACGCCCCTGTGTGTCACAAATAGGAAATTAGTGATAGGGGGGGATTTTAATACAGATTTAGGAATGGGGGGGGATAGCAGTGCAGGCGCCATTGCCGGGCTAATGGCTTGCCATGGTCTGGTAGATGGTGGTCTGCACACTACTCCGAAAATGGACGGTCCTACATGGCGCAACTCCAGGGGGGTTGAGCGGAGGCTCGACTATATTTTTGTACCCAGGTCTTTGGGTAAGTTGTCTGGACGGCTGGTGCCTGTTTTCTTTTCGGATCACGACGGGGTGCTCCTGCAGGTGGGGTCGCCAGTCTGCCTCTTTGGTAGGGGGTACTGGAAGTTAGATCGGGATGTTCTGGAGGAGCAGGCTTTTGTTGACGGGTTTAATGGTTTCTTTTGGAGGCTTGCGAGGGGTGTTAGAGTGGTGGGAATTAGTTAAGGTGAGGATTAGGGCTTTTATAATAGGGTATTGCAAGAGGAAAAAAAGGGAGGAGAGGAGGGAGGTGGATCGTATCCAAAGGTTAATTGAACTCGAATACGAGGCAGGCAACCTCGGCAGGTCGTTTGACTGGGAGAGATCCGCAACCCTAAGGCGCAGCTCAGGGAGTTGCAGGAGCGGAAGGCTCGAGCTTTCCTGGAGCGTGCGCATAGTGGCTTTCTAGAACATAATGAGACTTGTTCTGCTATGTTCTTTAAGTCGGTTAGGGCCAGACAGAGTAGGAAGGTAATGCATGGCGTTAGGGAAGAAAATGGTAGTATAGTTAGAGAACCAGAGGATATGGTCAGGGTGACAACTGATCATTTCCAAGGTTTATTTAAGGAAAGGGAAATAGATGTAGAGCAGGGAAATGTGTTTTTAGAACACTTGTCCAGGCGGTTGCCGGAGGACATTAGAGAAGTGATGGAGGCCCAGATTTCACTAGAAGAGGTTGAGAGCGCTCTTAGGAGGATGGGAAAAGGGAAGGTGCCTGGGATGGATGCGCTGCCGGCTGAGTTTTATCTCAAGTTTTGGGGTATACTTGGACCAGTGGTCCTCGAAGTCTTGAAGGCCATCCTTGAGACGGGGGTCCCGGGGGGATCAATGGCTGTTGGTGTGCTGTCACTTTTATATAAGAAGGGGGAAGTAACCGACCTTGGCAACTGGCGGCCGTTGACCATGCTGTGTGTAGATTACAAGCTACTTGCAAAGGTTTTAGCAGACCGGTTGCGCACAGCCCTTCCCTACGTCGTCCATGAGGATCAGACGTGCGGGGTAGAGGGCCGCTCTATTAGATGGAACCTACAGTTAATCAGGGACTCCATCGCTTGGGTTGAAGATACCTTTAATGGTAGCAGCGCTAGATCAGGCGAAAGCCTTTGATCGCGTGAATAGATCCTTTTTATTCAGAGTGTTAGGTCGATTAGGATTTGGGGAGAAGTTCATAGGATGGATTCGTACATTATATGTCGGAGCGGGGTGCCGAGTTAGTGTAAATAGTCACTTGGGTGACGTTTTTGACCTCTCGTCTGGGGTCAGGCAGGGGTGCCCACTCTCGGCTCTCCTCTTCGTTCTGTACATGGAGCCTCTGGGGGCTGCCCTTAGGGCAGACACAGAGGTGGAAGGATTGTTGATCCCTGGAAGTGGTGGGCTGCGTGTTAAGATGACGCAGTACGCCGACGACACTTCCTTGTTGCTGTGCAAGGACTCGTGCCTGACAAGGTCCCTTGCCATCTTTGGGGATTTCACCCGAGCGCCGGGAGCAGTTCTGAACCATGCAAAGTCTTCCGTCAAGTTTTTCGGAAGATGGCGCGGTAGAACGGATGTGCCTGGGGGGTTATCTCTCTGTGAGGGGGCCCTGAGGATTCTCGGGGTCCATTTTGAGACCTCCGGCTCAGCGACGCTAAACTGGAACATGCGTATCGCAGTGGTACAGAGGAAGCTAGCAATGTGGAAGGCTAGGTATTTGTCTTTTATGGGCAAAGTCCTGGTCCTAAAGGTGGATGTGTTGCCGTCTCTTTTGTATTTGGCATACATCTACCCATTGCCGGCTTGTCTGAGGAGGCCTCTAGTGAGGCTTGTGTTTCAGTTTATGTGGAGTGGCAGGTGCGAGTGGGTCGCCAGGGCACGCATGATCTGTCCCATCGGGGAGGGAGGTAGGGGGGTACCACATTTCCCCCTCAAGCTGGACAGAATTTTTGTTTCTTTCTTGTTAACGGAGCTTGCTCATCCGGTTATACACCCGTCCGGTTACTTCCTGCGGGTGTTCTTCTCGTATCAGGCGAGAAGCGTAATGGTGTGGTCTAACACGGGTCCTCGGGCGGAACAGCTGCCGTGGCACTTTGGTCATGCGGCCAAGTGGCTGCGTGCGCACCCTGAGGTTGAAGTTGCCCGAGTAGGTTTAGATCACAGGCACCTGTACGAGGAGGTCAGAAAGGCAGGGAGTCTGGCGACTGTAGTGGGCATCTCGGAAGTGGTCTGGGAGGGAGTGCAGGTGCGGGGTCTGGACAACAGGCTCAAGGACCTGAATTGGTTGAGCCTCCATAAGTGCTTGCCGGTACGTTCCATCATGTACCGGTATAGTTTGGTGAAATCCCCCACCTGTCCAAGATCCTCTTGTGGCAGGGAGGAGACTGTGCGCCATGTCTTTTGGGGCTGTGCCTTTGCCGGAGTAGTATGGGCTAGGGCACGGGTGTTGTTAGGTTTGGTAAGGGGGGATTTTGTATTGACGTGGGCCAGGTTAGAGAGAGGTGTAGGGAGAGCGAGAGGGACGGATAGGGACAGGTTTCTGCTCTGGCTTCTCATGAGTCTCTTTAAACGGGGGCTGTGGGAAGCCAGGCAGAACATGGTGAAGACAGGGAAAGATTGGGGGGTGGAAGGGATAGTGAGGAGGGTGGAAGGAGATTTGAGGGGGAGGATGAAGAGGGAGGAGAGGAAGTGGGGGCAGCATGCTGCTCGGGAGAGGTGGAAGGGGAGTTTAGGGCTGGGTGTCATTTAGATTTGTAAGGGGATAGATTAGGGACGGGGAGATAGGGAAAGGTATTTTGTAGTGTGACGGGGAGGGAAGATGCTCCCCTGAGGTTTTGTTTGGGGTTTATGTTTAGTTAAATTAGTTTAATTAAAATACCATTATTTGTGTATGTATGAAAATTATGAGTTGTAAAGAATGAATGGTATTGAAGATAATAAAAAATAAAAAAAGATAGGGCTGTTTCGGTTTTCGGTATTTCATTTCGTTATTTTTGTAGTTTCTGTTTTCGGTATTTCATTTCGTTATTTTTGTAGTTTCTGTATGTATAGGTTTTCCTTCATTAAAATATATCATGAATCATCATCACGCTGCATTTTGGTCCGATCCTTGTTCTACCTCTTCGTCAGAGGAGGAGATAGAAGAGAGCCGTTACAGCGGTAAGTTACTTAATTGTCAACTTCTGTCTGCAATTGCATTAATAAAAGGTTTTTGAATTATTTAATTAAATATATTGTCATAATGCTAATTTCACCAATGAGCCAATGATGATTGACAAGGACGAAAGGAACAAACCCTAACAAAAACTTAAATCCATTTAGAATAACTGTCACCCATTACCTACAAACTCAGCAAAAAAAAGAAACGTCCTCTCACTGTCAACTGGATTTATTTTCAGCAAACTTAACATGTGTAAATATTTGTATGAACATACGATTCAACAACTGAAACAAGTTCCACAGACATGTGACTAACAGAAATCGAATGATGTGTCCCTGAGGGGGGGTCAAAATTGTGCTACAATGCATCTCCTCCTCATGGACTGCACCAGATTTGCCAGTTATTGCTGTGAGATGTTACCCCACTCTTCCACTAAGGCACCTGCAAGTTCCCGGACATCTCTGGGGGGAATGACCCTAGCCCTCAACCTCCAATCCAACAGGTCCCAGATGTGCTCAATGGGATTGAGATCCGGGCTCTTCACTGGCCATGGCAGAACACTGACATTCCTGTCTTGCAGGAAATCACGCACAGAACAAGCAGTAGGGCTGGTGGCATTGTCATGCTGGAGGGTCATGTCAGGATGAGCCTGAAGGAAGGGTACCACATGAGGGAGGGGGATGTCTTCCCTGTAATGTACAGCGTTGAGACTGCCTGCAATGACAACAAGCTCAGTCATATGATACTGTGACACACCGCCCCAGACCATGACAGACCCTCCATGTTGATCCCGCTCCAAAGTACAGGCCTCGGTGTAACGCTCATTCCTTCGATGATAAACACAAATCTGACCATCACACCTGGTGAGACAAAACCGCAACTCGTCAGTGAAGAGCACTTTTTGCCAGTCCTGTCAGTCCAGCGATGGTGGGTTTGTGCCTATAGGCGACATTGTTGCCGGTGATGTCTGGTGAGGACCTGCCTTACAACAGGCCTACAAACCCTCAGTCCAGCTTCTCTCAGCATATTGCGGACAGTCTGAGCACTGATGGAGGGATTGTGCGTTCCTGGTGTAACTCTGTGTTATGTTCCCCAGTTTCTGTATTGTGGTTTGTATGTGTGTGTATTAGGAAAATGGCTTCCTGGAATCCCCCAAGCAGCTGATTGGCCGACTCCATGGCAAATTGGAGCTGACCCCGCCCTCTTGTCAGAGGACGCAGCTGTCTTCAATTACCAACTCCTTCTCCAGCTATATAAGCCAGTGTTCTGTTGCTCAGAAGAGAGATGATTGCTGAGAGCATAGAGCTAAGGGTGATAGCCTGTGTTGGTTGTGTCTTAGAAAGAGCTTATTGTTATAACCTGTATTGGTTGTTGTTCAGAGTTTCTTTGATATTTTGTGTTGGTTGTTGCTCAAATAGTGTGTGTAGTATTTTGTAGCCAGTCCTGCAAAGGTATATGTATGCCAAAAGGACTGTGTTTGTGATTAGGAATTATTCTGTTTGTTCTCAGGGGGGAAGGGGAAGGCACCTAGGGAGTGTTTAGGCAAGAGGCCTGTGGGCATACATAACCCGTAGTAGGTTACTGTCTATGCACACTAGGTAAGACCTGGGTGGACCACCCCCGTATTTTGGTTAGTGCACCAGGTGGTGCTAGTTAGGTAAGTAGTGGTTTGGCAGGTAAGGTAGAAGAGGGGGCTTTGACATTTACTTTCTTTGCTTTGGTTCCATTCAGCCTTTTTTCGAAACATTACCGTGTGATGGAATAAATTCCTAGTACACGGTAAATTCTCTGCCTTTGTCATCCTTACTCGCACCTACAGTCCCATACCTTTCACTCCACGGGGAGTTGCGTTGTAGCAGGGTGTTGCGTTCCCTCTTCCTAGAGGAGTTCGTAACACTTGGCCAGTTGTTGCCATCCTGTACCTGCCCCGCAGGTATGATGTTCGGATATACCGATCCTGTGCAGGTGTTACACGTGGTCTGCCACTGCGAGGACGATCACCTGTCCATCCTGTAGCGATGTCTTAGGCGTCTCACAGTACGGACATTGCAATTTATTGCCCTGGCCACATCTGCAGTCCTCATGCCTCCTTGTGCCATTCGGATGAGCAGGGACCCTGGGCATCTTTCTTTTTGTGTTTTTTCAGAGTCAGTAGAAAGGCCTTTTTAGTGTCCTAAGTTTTCATAACTGTGACCTTAATTGCCTACCGTCTGTAAGCTGTTATGGGCAGGCCAACATCCGGTGAAATTGCAGAGCGTGAAATTCAAACAACAGTATTATAAATATTTAACTTTCATAAAATCACAAGTGTAATACATCAAAACAAAGCTTAAATTCTTGTTAATCCAGCCGCCTTGTCAGATATCAAAAGGCTTTACGGAGAAAGCAAACCATGCGACTATCTGAGGACAGTTCCCCGCATACAAACACATGAAAAACGTATTTCAACCTGGCAGGTGCGACACGAAAGTCATAAATAGCGATATAAAAAATGCCTTACCTTTGATCTTCTGTTGACACTCAAAGGTCCCAGTTACATCACAAATGGTCATTTTGTGATAATGTCCTTCTTTATATCCATAAAAACTCAGTTTAGCTGACATGCTTCAGTCAATAATCCACCCAGTTTCCCTCCATCAAAATGAATCCCAAACGTTACTAATAAACTTTTCCAAACATGTCAAACAACGTTTATAATCAAACCTTAGGTACCCTAATACGTAAATAAACAAAATGATGGGGAATCGTTATTGTCTTTCCCGGAGAAAAATACCAAAGAACGCGTGTTTAAACCCTTTACAATGAAGATCTGTGAAGTTATTTGGATTTTTACAAATTATCTTTGAAAGACAGGGTCCTGAAAAAGGGATGTTTCTTTTTTTGCTGAGTTTACATAAAAAAACATATTGCATAGTTTCCTAAGAACGCAAAGTGAGGCGACCATCTCTGTCGGCGCACTTTTTCAATTTAAAACACACTTTGCTGTAAGCTACTATTTACTAGTTAACAAAAAATAATGAATGTCATATGTTTTTTAAAAATCTGACACGCCAGGTGGATTAACAACAAGCTAAGCTGTTGTGATTTCATGAAAATTAAATATTTTTAGTAATTTAATTTGAATGTGGCGCTTTGCAATTCAGCGGATGTTGACGAAAATGATCACGCTAACGGGATGGGTGTGCCAAGAAGTTTGTCACGACTTCTCCGAAGTCGTTGCCTCTCCTTGTACGGGCGGTGCTCGGCGTTCGACGTCACCGGTCTTCTAGCCATCATTGATCCTTTTTTCATTTTGTCTTCCCACACCTGTTTTCAATCCCATTCATTACCTGTTGTGTATTTAACCCTCTGTTTCCCCTCATGTCTTTGTCAGAGATTGTTTTATTGTCAGTGTAGTGTGATTGTTGTATAGGTGCGCGTCGGGTCCTCGTACCCCTGTTTGTTTGTTTATGTACATTTAGTGTTATGGAGCATACTCCATTTTACACTCCATTTGACTCCTGCGCCTGACTTCCCTGCCACCTATTACACCTATGCATGACAAAGTTAAAGAAATGTCAAAAATGTTATGTACCAGGTTTACATAGTTTTTTGGGGGTACATTTCTTATCAGGAGAATTGACATGTGTGCAACAAACTCTGACAATAGATACTTCAGAATTTAATTTGTTATGCCCTTTAAGGTGCATCCTTTTCTCAGGAAGTCTTTCAAAAGGGAGAGATACAGAATCATTGGTAAACATGTAAAAAAAAAAAAACACACTTGGTAGTGGACATTCCATCAGTCCTGGAAGAAAGAAAATAAACATGCACTTAGTTTGCACATCTTAAATCAGTCCTAAAAATTCTTATTCTTAATTGTGTCTACTGATTCTTGGACAGGAAGTCTTGATAAAACCATGTGTATAGAGAATTATACTTGAGACACATCAGATGATATAGTGTCCTGTCAAGCGGAATAGGCACCTTCTAATGTAAACAATCCCAGAGCCCCTCTCTTGTAATCTTATCATTTTGACCTGTTGCATTGACACATCCCTGTGACATCAACTAGTCAAAATAAGAAACCTGTTTAACAAATCTGATAGGACCTTCAAAAAGTTGGTGCTGGCTTATCAGCTCAATATTCGGTACTAAAAACATTTACTTGGATCTACTTCAATTCTGGACACAGTTCCAAGTGTGGTTTAGGTGACATTACCTTCCTGCTGAAATCACTGGTTCTACCCAAACTACAGAATTGAGTAACAATAATAATAATAATAATAGGAAATTGTCAACAATGTCTCTTATTCAATTATTCATACCTCTGTCCCAAATGTTCCACTGTGTCCCTTACAGCCTGTTTGAGTTCAGTGAGTACTACTTTTTTAAATGTATTATTGTAACATTCTCTGTTTACGGAAACATGGCTCTATCGGGATATGTTGTCGGAATCGGTTCAGCCACCGGGCTTCTCCATGCATCACTCCCATAGAGATAAACACCTCTCTGGGAAGAGGAAAGACGGGGGTGTATGCTTCATAATGAATGACTCATGGTGTAATCATAACAAAATACAGGAACTCAAGTCCTTCTGCTCACTCGACCTAGAATTCTTCACAATCAAATGCCGGCTATATTACCTTCAACGAGAATTCTCGCCAGTTACTGTCACGGCTGTCTACATTCCCCCTCAAGCAGACCGGGCTTCTCCATTTATTTGAAAAATGTATATGGCCCTAAAGGAACCTCACTGGACTCTACGTAAACTGGAAACCGTATATCCTGAGGCTGTATTTATCGTAGCTGGGGATTTTAACAAAGCAAATGAGAACAAGGCTACCTAAATTCTATCAGCATATTTATTGCACTACGTACGGGGGTAATACACTCGATCACTGCCACTCTAACTTCCGCGATGCATACAAAGCCCTCCCCCGCCCTCCCTTCGTCAAATTGAGCCACAACACCATTTTGCTCCTACCGTCTTATAGGCAGAAAATCAAACAGGATGTACCAGTGACAAGAACCATTCAACTCTGGTATGACATATTGTAATCCACACTTCAATATTGTTTTGATCACGTGGACGGACTGGCATATGTTCCGGTCAGCCTCAGAGAATAACATTGACCTATACGTTGACTCTGTGAGTGAATTTATAAGGAAGTGCATTGGAGATGTATCCATTGTGACTTAAAATCTACCCTAACCAGAAACTGTGAATGGATGGCGGAATTTGCGCAAAACTGAAAGAGCGAACCACCGCATTTAACCATGGAAAGAGGTCTGGGAATATGGCAGAATATAAACAGTGTAGTTATTCCCTCCGCAAGGCAATCAAACAAGCGAAATGCCGGTACAGGGACAAAGTGGAGTTGCAATTCAATGGCTCAGACACGAGACGTATGTGGCAGGGTCTACAGGAAATCACGGAGGACAAAAAGAAAACCAGCCACGTCACGGACACCGATGTCATACTTCCAGACAAACTAAAACACCTTCTTTGCCTGCTTTGAGGATAATACAGTGCAATCGTTGCGACCCGCTAACAAGAACTGCGACCCCCCCCCTCTTCTTCTCTGTCGCCAACGCGAGTAAATCATTTAAACGTGTTAACCCGGCATCCCTAGTCGTCTCCTCAGAGCATGCGCAGACCAGCTGGTGACATTTTCAAAATCACTCCCTATCCCAGTCTGCTGTCCCCACATGCTTCAAGATGCCTACCATTGTTCCTGTATCCAAGAAACAATGATAACTGAACTGAATGACTACTGCCCCGTAGCACTCACTTCTGTCATCATGAAGTGCTTTGAGAGACTAGTCAAGGATCATATCACCTCCACCTTACCGGCCACCCTAGACCCACTTCAGATTGCATTCCGCCCTAACAGGTCCACAGACGATACCAATCGCCATCACACTGCCCTATCCCAACTGGACAAGAGGAATACCTATGTAAGAATGCTGTTCATTGACTACAGCTCACCATTCAACAACATTGTACCCTCAAAAGCTCATCATCAAGCTGGAGGCCCTGGGCCTCAACCCCGCCCTGTGCAACTGGGTTCTGGACTTTCTGACGGGCTGCCCCCAGGTGGTGAAGGTAGGAAACAACATCTCCACCTCGCTGATCCTCAACACTGGGGCCCCACAAGGGTGCGTGCCCAGCCCCCTCCTGTACTCCATGTTCACACACGACTGCGTGGCCTTGCACACCTCCAACTCAAATCATCAAGTTTGCAGATGATACAACAGTGGCTTGATCACCAACAACAACAAGACAGCCTACATGGAGGAGGCGACGGGACTCCAAGTGTGGCGTCAGGAAAACAACATCTCACTCAACGTCAACAAAACAAAGGAGATGATTGTGGACTTCAGGAAACAGAAGAGGGGGCACCCCGCTATCCACATCGACAGGACAGTAGTGGAGAAGGTGGAAAGTTTTAAGTTCCTCGGCGTACACATCACAGACAAACTGAAATAGTCCACCCACACAGACAGTGTGGTGAAGAAGGCGCAACAGTGCCTCTTCAACCTCAGGAGGCTGAAGAAATTTGGCATGTCACCTAAAACCCTGTAACAAACTTTTCCAGATGCACAATTGAGAGCAACTGCACTGCCAACAATCGCAGGGCTCTCCAGAGGGCGGTGCGGTCTGCACAAAGCATCACTGGGGGCAAACTACCTGCCCTCCAGGACCCCTACAGCACTTGATGTCACAGGAAGGCCAAGAAGATCATCAAGGACAACAGCCATCCGGGCCACTGCCAGTTCACCCTGCTACCATCCAGAAGGTGAGGTCTGTACAGGTGCATCAAAGCTGGGACCGAGAGACAGAAACTATTTTTCCATATCAAGGCCATCAGACTATTAAACAGCCATCACTAACACAGAGAGGCTGCTGCCTACATACGGACTTGAATCACTGGCCACGCTAACAAATGGATCACTAGTCAATTAATGTCACTTTAATTATGTTACATATCTTGCATTACTCATCCCATATGCATGTACTTAGGCAGGACATACAGTTGAAGTCAGAAGTTCACATACACCTTAGCCAAATAAATTTAAACTCAGTTTTTCACAATTCCTGACATTTAATCCTCGTGAAAATGCCCTGTCTTAGGTCAGGTAGAATCACTACTTTATTTTAAGAATGTGAAATGTCAGAATAGGAGACAGAACGCGTCTTCGTCCTGAGCGGTATGATGGCTGCGTGGTCCCATTGTGTTTATACTTGAGTACTATTATCTGTACAGATGAACGTGGTACCTTCAGGCGTTTGGAAAATGCTCCCAAGGATTAACCAGACTTGTGTTGGTCTACAATTTTTTTTCTGAGGTCTTGGCTGATTTCTTTTGATTTTCCCATGATGTCAAGCAAAGTGGTACCGAGTTTGAAGGTAGGCCTTGAAATACATCCATATGTACAACTCCAATTTTCTCCAATTATGTCAATTAGCCTATCAGGAGCTTCTAAAGCCATGAAAACATTTTCTGGAATTTTCCAAGCTGTGTAAAGGCACAGTCAATTTAGTGTATGTAAACCTCTGACCCACTGGAATTGTGATACAGTGAATTATAAGTGAAATAATCTGTCAACAATTGTTTGAAGAATTACTTGTGTCATGCACAAAGTAGATGTCCTAACTGACTTGCCAAAAGTATAGTTTGTTAACAAGAAATTTGTAGAGTGGTTGAAAAACTAGTTTTAATGACTAAGTGTATGTAAACTTCCGACTTCAACTGTACCAACAACGAACAGTGAGCCATCATATTCATACATTAAAAAAAATAAAAGAATTAAAAGAAAAGCATTGTAGGATAGAATTTTGTACAGTTAATGTGGGAGAGGTGTAAAAATTGTTATTGACCAATAATGACAATCTTCCTGGCATTGACAACTTTGATGGAAAGCTACTGAGGATGGTAGCTGACTATACAGCCTCTCCTATCTGTCATATCTTTAATCTGAGTTTAGAACAAGATGTTTTTCCTCCGGTCTGGAGGGAAGCCAAAGTCCTTTTGCCACCTAAGAGTGGTAAAGCGGCCTTTACTGGTTATATCAGCAGACCTATCAGCTTGCTGCCAGCTCTTAGCAAATAATGCTATTTCTCTGAAAAACAAATTGACAGACTTTCAGCATGCTTACAGAAAAGAGCGCTCATTATGTACTGTACAGACACAGTGGGAGTTCTGTGGTGGCTTTTGGCCATTCATTGGGATTCCTCATGTTTAACTCATTGCTAATAAAGTTAGGTCCAAATCTGATGTCAGATACTATATTTATTGAATATTATAAAAATCCTATAAATTAAAATGGCCAATTTGGGTGCAATCAATTAGCTTAATTTCTCAAAGATCAAATTATATTTCAACAAAATGTTTCCGGAAGGCTTATCTTCTCTGCTTCTAACTACAGAAACAATTGGGCAATAATCTGAGATGATGGGTGTCATGGCTTGCTGAAATGACATGGATAAGATTTTTAAAAGCAATATTGGCGTACAATTTCTATTTAAAATATTAAAGGGATGCAAAAGGCACTCTTCGTGGAACGACTCATGCTACCTTCCATGACTAAATAAAATCACAATGAGATATCCTGAACTTCAGGTTTGGGTGGCAAACCCCTTTTCTTGGGAAGGCAAGTAGGAAATGGTTTTGTTACATCTACACCTATTATCTTCTCGTGAGAACAGAATTGTTTTCCAAATGGTCCTTAGTAGCACAGTTTGTAGAGAATGGTGCTTGTACCGCCAGGGTAGTGGGTTCTATTCCCAGGACCAACCATACCTCAAAATGTATGCATGCATGACCAAGTCGTTTTGGATAAAAGCATCTAATAAAATGGCATATATTATTCAAAGCGATAGTAAATCTCAGTTACCACAAGCTTCAGTTCATGTGATATCTGACAGAATTACTGGGAATGTCATCCAAATTACATGTGAGTCATGACATAGGTTTCACACACTCCATTGTAAATATATCTGTTGGCAGCTTACCTGAGAGTGCAATCTGTGGTTATTTGGAAATATATTTGACAGCGGTCCTTGCTTATTTTGTCATCAGTCCCAATCTTCTGGAATTCATCTGCAGCAGTGTTTTGCTCCAATAGTGACAGTGATGACCTCACAGGTTATCTCCTCATCACTGGCAGACTGGCTGCTTGTTTCCATGGTACTTACTATAGGCTGCCGGTCAATGGATCAAATCAAATGTTATTGTCACATACACATATTTAGCAGATGTTATTGCGGGTGTAGCACAATGCTTGTGTTCCTAGCTCCAACAGTGTGGTAGTATCGGGTGGGTATAATTTGTGGAATGTTCCAACAGGAATCCGTTCCAAAAACTTTGTAAATATCAAGGTTGCCCACAAACAACACATACAAAGTCGTATAGCGGTAGAATGAGATACCGGGTAGGGAGTGAGCTATGTTATTACGTTTTTCACTCACCACGTTTATTCGGAAAAATGCCTCTCTTCAGTCTGGTAGCCTCCACCATTTCTTGTTTGTTGGTTTAGTTATTATTTCCGGTGTTCCGGCATTCGCCGGTGAACTGTTGCGCCTCAATTAGGGAATCGCTATGGTTGAAATGTAACTAATGACCGCTAGCCCCAGTATTTTATTAGCTAGGTGGCTTGTACACAATTGTTACCGATGATACTGTATATACCAGCCTACTCGTACTACAGAAACATACATTGTAACTTTACAGTCGTTTGTGCTTTACATTCCGACTTTTGAACGTCTGTTTATTGGACATATATGTTAGTGTCTAATAAAAAAGAGCAACGTATGTAAAGCATCCCATCTGTTATAAGGTTATAGTGTGTGTGTGTGTAAACTGCTCAAAAAAATAAAGGGAACACTTAAACAACACAATGTAACTCCAAGTCAATCACACTTCTGTGAAATCAAACTGTCCACTTAGGAAGCAACACTGACAATACATTTCACATGCTGTTGTGCAAATGGAATAGACAACAGGTGGAAATTATAGGCAATTAGCAAGACACCCCCAATAAAGGAGTGGTTCTGCAGGTGGTGACCACAGACCACTTCTCAGTTCCTATGCTTCCTGGCTGATGTTTTGGTCACTTTTGAATGCTGGCGGTGCTTTCACTCTAGTGGTAGCATGAGACGGAGTCTACAACCCACACAAGTGGCTCAGATAGTGCAGCTCATCCAGGATGGGACATCAATGCGAGCTGTGGCAAGAAGGTTTGCTGTGTCTGTCAGCGTAGTGTCCAGAGCATGGAGGCGCTACCAGGAGACAGGTCAGTACATCAGGAGACGTGGAGGAGGCCGTAGGAGGGCAACAACCCAGCAGCAGGACCGCTACCTCCGCCTTTGTGCAAGGAGGAGCAGGAGGAGCACTGCCAGAGCCCTGCAAAATGACCTCCAGCAGGCCACAAATGTGCATGTGTCTGCTCAAACGGTCAGAAACAGACTCCATGAGGGTGGTATGAGGGCCCGACGTCCACACGTGGGGGTTGTGCTTACAGCCCAACACCGTGCAGGACGTTTGGCATTTGCCAGAGAACACCAAGATTGGCAAATTCGCCACTGGCGCCCTGTGCTCTTCACAGATGAAAGCAGGTTCACACTGAGCACATGTGACAGACGTGACAGAGTCTGGAGACGTCGTGGAGAATGTTCTGCTGCCTGCAACATTCTCCAGCATGACCGGTTTGGCGGTGGGTCAGTCATGGTGTGGGGTGGCATTTCTTTGGGGGGCCGCACAGCCCTCCATGTGCTCGCCAGAGGTAGCCTGACTGCCATTAGGTACCAAGATGAGATCCTCAGACCCCTTGTGAGACCATATGCTGGTGCGGTTGGCCCTGGTTTCCTCCTAATGCAAGACAATGCTAGACCTCATGTGGCTGGAGTGTGTCAGCAGTTCCTGCAAGAGGAAGGCATTGATGCTATGGACTGGCCCGCCCATTTCCCAGACCTGAATCCAATGTAGCACATCTGGGACATCATGTCTCGCTCCATCCACCAACGCCACGTTGCACAGACTGTCCAGGAGTTGGCGGATGCTTTAGTCCAGGTCTGGGAGGAGATCCCTTAGGAGACCATCCGCCACCTCATCAGGAGCATGCCCAGGCGTTGTAGGGAGGTCATACAGGCACCCCCAATAAAGGGGGTGCCACACACACTACTGAGCCTCATTTTGACTTGTTTTAATGACATTATATCAAAGTTGGATCAGCCTGTAGTGTGGTTTTCCACTTTAATTTTGAGTGTGACTCCAAATCCAGACCTCCATGGGTTGATAAATTTATTTTTCATTGATCATTTTTGTGTGATTTTGTTGTCAGCACATTCAACTATGTAAAGAAAAAAGTATTTAAATAAGAATATTTCATTCATTCAGATCTAGGATGTGTTATTTTAGTGTTCCCTTTATTTTTTTGAGCAGTGTAGATATGTGTGTGTTGTGTAGTTTCTCTTTGTGTCCACTAGGTGTCAGCACAGGTTCAATAATGTCACACCAGGTTCACAACATGTTTTCATGTGTAACAAATCAAATTGTATTTGTCACATGCGCCGAATACTACATGTGTATACCTTACAGTGAAATGCTGATTTACAACCACTTTACCAATAATTTTTTTTAAAGAAAAATATGTGTTAAGTAAAAAACAAGAAATAAAAGTAAACAAATAATTAAAGAGCGGCAGTAAAATATAAATAGTGAGGCTATATACATGGGGCACTGATATAGAGTCAATGTGCGGGGGCACTGGTTAGTCAAGGTAATTGAGATGTTTCTTTCAAGTCCAGTGGTGTAAATGACTTTTAACCACTACATTCCAAATCAAATCAAATCTAATTTTATTTGTCACATACACATGGTTAGCAGATGTTAATGCAAGTGTAGCGAAATGCTTGTGCTTCTAGTTCCGACAATGCAGTAATAACCAACAAGTAATCTAACTAACAATTCCTAAACTACTGTCTTATACACAGTGTAAGGGGATAAAGAATATGTACATAAGGATATATGAATGAGTGATGGTACAGAGCAGCATAGGCAAGATACAGTAGATGGTATCGAGTACAGTATATACATATGAGATGAGTATGTAAACAAAGTGGCATAGTTAAAGTGGCTAGTGATACATGTATTACATAAGGATGCAGTCGATGATGTAGAGTACAGTATATACGTATGCATATGAGATGAATAATGTAGGGTAAGTAACATTATATAAGGTAGCATTGTTTAAAGTGGCTAGTGATATATTTACATAATTTCCCATCAATTCCCATTATTAAAGTGGCTGGAGTTGAGTCAGTGTGTTGGCAGCAGCCACTCAATGTTAGTGGTGGCTGTTTAACAGTCTGATGGCCTTGAGATAGAAGCTGTTTTTCAGTCTCTCGGTCCCAGCTTTGATGCACCTGTACTGACCTCGCCTTCTGGATGATAGCGGGGTGAACAGGCAGTGGCTCGGGTGGTTGATGTCCTTGATGATCTTTATGGCCTTCCTGTACATCGGGTGGTGTAGGTGTCCTGGAGGGCAGGTAGTTTGCCCCCGGTGATGCGTTGTGCAGACCTCACTACCCTCTGGAGAGCCTTACGGTTGAGGGCGGAGCAGTTGCCGTACCAGGCGGTGATACAGCCCGCCAGGATGCTCTCGATTGTGCATCTGTAGAAGTTTGTGAGTGCTTTTGGTGACAAGCCGAATTTCTTCAGCCTCCTGAGGTTGAAGAGGCGCTGCTGCGCCTTCTTCACGATGCTGTCTGTGTGAGTGGACCAATTCAGTTTGTCTGTGATGTGTATGCCGAGGAACTTAAAACTTGCTACCCTCTCCACTACTGTTCCATCGATGTGGATAGGGGGGTGTTCCCTCTGCTGTTTCCTGAAGTCCACAATCATCTCCTTAGTTTTGTTGACGTTGAGTGTGAGGTTATTTTCCCGACACCACACTCCGAGGGCCCTCACCTCCTCCCTGTAGGCCGTCTCGTCGTTGTTGGTAATCAAGCCTACCACTGTTGTGTCGTCCGCAAACTTGATGATTGAGTTGGAGGCGTGCGTGGCCACGCAGTCGTGGGTGAACAGGGAGTACAGGAGAGGGCTTAGAACGCACCCTTGTGGGGCCCCAGTGTTGAGGATCAGCGGGGAGGAGATGTTGTTGCCTACCCTCACCACCTGAGGTGTACCTGTACTTTTACTCTTTCTGTTTCTTTACAACTTTAAATTTTACCTCACATTTCTAAAGAAAATTATGTATTTTTTACTCCATACAGTTTCCCAGTCACCCAAAAGTACTTGTTGCATTTCGAATGCTAAGACAGACAGGAAAATGGTCCAAATCACACACTTATCAAGAGAACATCCCTGGTCATCCCTACTGCCTCTGATCCCGTGACTCACTAAACACATTCTTCGTTTGTAAATCATGTCTGAGTGTTGGAGTGGCTATTTGGCTATTTCTTAAATAAAAAAACAAGACAATCGTGCTGTCTGGTTTGCTTAATATAAGGAAGGTCAAATAATTTATACTTGTAACACTGATACTTAAGTATATTTTAGCAATTACTTTTACTTAGTTTTTTACTGGGTGACTTTTACTTGAGTCATTTCCGATTAATGTATCTTTACTTTTACTCAAGTATGACAATTGGGTACTTTGTCAACCACTGTTCAAGACATTTAGCACCCAAAACCCAACATTCATTTGATGGCTTGAAGTAGGAGTGCTGAACTAGGATCTGTTTAGAATTTCTGAGTAGAATGAATAACATTACTTTGACAGTGGGTGGGGGGGACTGATTCCAGTTCAGCATTCTTAGCCTGAGACATTTCATAAATGCATACAGAGGAGTATTGTTCTACGATCAGCTTTGCCTAGATCATACTGAATCATTTGTGTCTGAAATAAGATTATATGGGTGGCTTTGATTGTAGATCAGCACTCCTACTCAACACCAGTGGCTGTAACCTACCATTTTATAATCCAATTTCCCTTGCTGTTTAATGTCCTTCCGGAACCCCACCTCAACATTGTTCTGTCAAGGCAACAAAAGCAAGTTGGCATGCTCTTGCAAGGATTTGAACTCACAACCTCTCCTTTGGGAATTCACCACCATAACCACTACAACAATTTATAAACTATCTTAACATGTGGGTTTCTTCAGGGGGACCAAGATTAGGAACGCCTTTGAATGGTCTACAAAGCATACCCCCAGGTAAAAGTAGGCATTTGCAGAGGAGGGTTGTACTGTTACTCCACAGCATAATATGTTATCACAACTCTATTGAAAGGACATTTGAAACAAGGTGTCACTTCATTCTTGATATTTGATGGGAACTAGCCCCTGTCCCACTACATACCTCAAGTTTGCTCTTTCAGGCCCACAAAGGCAACAAGAAAAATGTTGCCCCATTAACTGCTCCTCTGGGCTTAGAACTCTCAAACCCTCCTTTGGAGATCAACCACCATAACCACTACTCTACCGGTCAGACACAGTCAAAATGTTAAGGGGTACTTAAAAATGCACACACCAAAGACAAGATTTCAGTGGTTGGAGAATGGTGTGGGGGCTTGTACTTCTTGGATCCACCTGTCACGGTCGTTGTATGGAGGAGACCAAGGCGCAGCGTGATATGCATACATTCTTCTTTGATTAAGAAGAAAACACTGAAAAAACGAACAAAATAACAAAACGAACCATGACGCTAATATGAGAAGTGCAGACAGGCATCTAAACAGAATAGAACCCATGAAACCAAAAGGGAAAATGGCAACCTAAATAGAATCCCCGATCAGAGACTTTTTTTTATTTTTTATTTTACCAGGCAAGTCAGTTAAGAACAAATTCTTATTTTCAATGACGGCCTAGGAACAGTGGGTTAACTGCCTGTTCAGGGGTAGAACGACAGATTTTGTACCTTGTCAGCTCGGGGATTTGAACTTGCAACCTTTCAGTTACTAGTCCAATGCTCTAACCACTAGGCTACCCTGCCGCCCCGATAAACAGCTGCCTCTGATTGGAAACCAATTCAGGCCACCATAGACATACAATTACCTAGACTTACAAAACCCTCTAGATATACAAAAACCCTAGACAAGATAAAAAAACAAGCATACCCACCCTCGTCACACCCTGACCTAACCAAAATAATATCGAAAACAGAGACAACTAAGGTCAGGGCGTGATAGTCCCCCCCCAAAGGTGCGGACTCCCAACCGCAAACCTGAAATTATAGGGGAGGGTCCGGTTGGGCATCTACCCTCGGTGGCGGTTGTGGTTCTGGACGCCGCACCCCTTCTTTACACTGGTCCCTCCGCCTTTGTAGAGCTGAACTGTGGCTCATCGCCGGAGACCCTGGGCTGGGGACCTTCGCTGGGGACCCCGGGCTGGGGACCGTCGCCGGAGGCTCCGGACTGTGGCCCGTCGTTGGAGGTTCCGGACTGTGGCCCGTCGTTGGAGGTTCCGGACTGTGGCCCGTCGTTGGAGGTTCCGGACTGTGGCCCGTCGTTGGAGGTTCCGGACTGTGGCCCGTCGTTAGGGGTTCCGGACTGTGGCCCGTCGTTGTCGGTTCCGGACTGTGGCCCGTCGTTGGAGGTTCCGGACTGTGGCCCGTCGTTGGAGGTTCCGGACTGTGGCCCGTCGTTGGAGGTTCCGGACTGTGGCCCGTCGTTGGAGGTTCCGGACTGTGGCCTGTCGTTGTAGGTTCCGGACTGTGAAGCGTCGCCGGAAGCTCTGGACTGGGTACTGTCGCCGGAAGCTCTGGACTGGGTACTGTCGCCGGAAGCTCTGGACTGGGTACTGTCGCTGGAAGCTCTGGACTGGGTACTGTCGCTGGAAGCTCTGGACTGGGTACTGTCGCCGGAAGCTCTGGACTGGGTACTGTCGCTGGAAGCTCTGGACTGGGTACTGTCGCTGGAAGCTTTGGACTGGGTACTGTCGCTGGAAGCTTTGGACTGGGTACTGTCGCTGGAAGCTTTGGACTGGGTACTGTCGCTGGAAGTTCCGGACTGTGAAGCGTCGCTGGAAGTTCTGGACTGTGAAGCGTCGCTGGAAGCTCTGGACTGGGTACTGTCGCTGGAAGTTCCGGACTGTGAAGCGTCGCTGGAAGCTCTGGACTGGGTACTGTCGCTGGAAGCTCTGGACTGGGTACTGTCGCTGGAAGCTCTGGACTGGGTACTGTCGCTGGAAGCTCTGGACTGGGTACTGTCGCCGGAAGCTCTGGACAGGGTACTGTCGCCGGAAGCTCTGGACTGGGTACTGTCGCCGGAAGCTCTGGACTGGGTACTGTCGCCGGAAGCTCTGGACTGCCGAGTTGCACTGGATACCTGGTGTGTGGTACCGGGCTGGAGACACGCACCTTAGGGCGAGTGCGAGGAGCAGGCACAGGACGTATTGGACTGCCGAGTCGCACTGGATACCTGGTGCGTGGTGTTGGTACTGGTGGTACCGGGCTGGAGACACGCACCTCGAGGCGAATCATGTTCTTTACATTCAATGTCAAATTCTGCATACTGATTATTTCCATTTAAAAATAAGTAACTGATGTAGAATGTAACAGGTCTCAATTTAATCCTGAATGGACCCCAATCTGGCTTGGTAAACTATTTGAAGCACTAGGGGACATTTTTCCATATAACATTCCATATAGTTAGCCTGTATCTGTCTGGAAAACTTGTGCTATGTGTCATCTCCATACTTATCAGAATGCCAAAAAGAAAGAGGGCCCCAACTTTTGATGACATTGCCTCAGTTGTTAAAAGGCTAGGCCTCTCACCAGATGAAGTTACAGCAGCGTGCTACCATCAGGAAAATTGATTATTTTCTGTGCTGGTCATTGAACTGGAAAGGTCGAACACCCTCTGCTATCGTAATTAACTCTACGACGTGTGGAGTAAGGGAAGGATAGCCAATGCGCAACCCCCCTCCATTTATCAGATTGTCCCATCTCTACCCCAGGTCCCCCAATAAATACCCCAGAAAGTATACACCACACGCCTGCTGCCTTTAACATCAGCACAAGCAGCTGAAATGTTTGAAACGGTTGATCCCTCTAACGTATCCCACCTTCCACCTCTCCACCCCATCCTGGAGACATTTTTATGTTTGCGGGTAGTTCCTCATCATGTGATGACTAGAAGGTGGGATCCTTTCACTGCTTCCCCAACTATCTACAGCAATCTTCTGCACAGACCATGAGGCGACTATTGAGGGAGCAATCCAGACTGTGCTCCCGCAAGACAGGATTGTCAATTGCTGGAACCACGTCTCGAACAATGTGAAGCACATGATGGGGTCAGAGGTGCCCAAGCTGTAGCAGATTACAAGCATGCCATCAAAAAGCTCTTGGCCTCGAAATTAAGGAGTGACTACAAATGCACACTGGAGAGTGTGTGTGTCCACTGGAGCCCTGATCTCGAGGCTTATTTACACCAGTCGCTCTCCGACGCCATGGACAAGAGCGCCCAATATGTGCTAAACAGCTTTGGCATCCAGTCAGACGGAATTACCAACAACTGCTGTAGTGGAAATGTCAGTACTGAGAGAGAGACTTGGACAATTATTCAAACAATCATCTTTATTCAACATCGATTAATTATTGCAATAATGAAACCGTTGACCGCACACTCTAAGTTGTGTTGCCGAGAGCTTAACTGATAATGAAAAAAATAGATCTTCTATAGGCCATAAATGCTCAGTCAGTCATTTCTACCCTTCCCAAAAGCCACCTTTGTCCATCTCCTGGTTATCTGCACTGGATGTTGTTTTACTTCCAACCTGGCTTAGTTTCCCAGATGCCAGAAAGATGTGACAATGAGGTATTGTTCTAAACTATATCGGGTCACACACACCACATCTTGTCTATAGGATGCCATCTTTTAGATTTTTATCACTAAGTCATTGTCAGCTCAAGCTATCCCTATCAAAACCCATTTCCTTAACCAGACGCCCAGACTAACTGCAGGAAGCTAGAGTGGACAATATAAAAACTCAGCATTAACAGGCCAGTCTTTAACATTTTTTTTATTTCACCTTTATTTAACCAGGTAGACCAGTTGAGAACAAGTTCTCATTTACAACTGCGACCTGGCCAAGATTATGCAAAGTAGTGTGACAAAAACAACTACACAGAGTTACACCTCGTGATAAAATGCTGGGTTCGTTGTCTGAGTAAGGCACAGGACACAGGTTTGAGAAAACACAAAAGTCTTTACTCAAAATATTCAAAACCGGAATATCTCCAACAAGGAAACATAACGCGTAGAGAAAACCCTCCAACACACACAGTAACACAAAACAATCACGGACAAAACAGAAAGGTAGACAAGAGGGTAAATAAGGAACATAATAAGGGAATAGAAATCAGGTGTGCGTAATCAAGACAAAACAAAAGGAAAAAGGAAACATGGATCGGTGATGACTAGAAAGCCGGTGACGTCGACCGCCGAACACCACCCGAACAAGGAGAGGAGCCGACCTCTGCAGAAGTCGTGACAGTACCCCTCCCTTGACGCGCGGCTTTAGACCCCGGCCTCAGGGACGACCCGGAGGATGGGACGCAGGGCGATCCGGAAGGAGACGGTGAAAGATGTATTAAATATGGGTCTAGGATGTCCTCCGCCGGTACCCAGCATCGCTCCTCCGGGACGTACCCCTCCCACTCCATGAGGTACTGAAGGCCCCTCGCCCGACGCCTTGAGTCCATGATGGCTCGTACAGCGTACGCCGGGGCCCCCTCGATGTCCAGAGGGGGTGGAGGAACCTCCCGCACCTCAGACTGCTGGAGCGGACCAGCCACCACCAGCCTGAGGAGAGACACATGGAATGAGGGGTTAAATTGGTAATCAGGGGGAGTTGTAATCTATAACAAACCTCATTCAGTCTCCTCAGGACTTTAAATGGCCCCACAAACTGCGGACCCAGCTTCCGGCAGGGCAGGTGAAGGGGTAGGTTTTTTACACTGGGGCCTCACTGCGGTGGCGGTCAGCACTCGCCTTTTGCCGCCTGATGGCCCGTTGTAGTCGCACATGGGCAGAATTCCAAGTCTCCTCCGAGTGCCGAAACCATTCATCCACCGCATGAGCCTCGATCTGGCTCTGATGCCATGGTGCCAGGACCGGCTGGTAACCCAGCACACACTGAAAAGGAGATAGGTTGGTGGACGAGTGGCGGAGGGAGTTTTGGGCCGAGTGGCGGAGGGAGTTTTGGGCCGAGTGGCGGAGGGAGTTTTGGGCCATCTCCGCCCAGGGGATGAACATCGCCCACTCTCCCGGCCGGTCCTGGCAATAGGACCGCAGAAACCTACCCACATCCTGGTTGACTCTTTCCACCTGCCCGTTACTCTCGGGTGGAAACCTGAGGTAAGACTGACCGAGACCCCCAGGCGTTCCATAAACGCCCTCCAGACTCTTGACGTAACTTGGGGACCCCAAACAGAAACTATATCCTCAGGCACCCCGTAGTGCCGGAATACATGGGTGAACAGGGCCTCCGCAGTCTGTAGAGCCGTAGGGAGACCGGGCAAAGGAAGAAGACGGCAGGACTTAGAAAAGACAGCGCACTGTCCGACCGATGCCAGGATGTGCACGTGACGCCCACTCGATGTCCGCGTCCACCTCCCATACCACCGGTGCCACCAGGTAAGAAGCTGGAATTATGGGAGTGGGATCCGTGGACCGTTCCTCTGTATCATACAGCCGGGACAGTGCGTCCACCTTAACGTTCTGGGAACCTGGTTTGGAGGACAGGGTGAAAACAAAACGGGTAAAATACATGGCCCACCTTGCCTGGCGAGGGTTCAGTGTCCTGGCAGCCCGAATGTACTCCAGATTTCGTGGTCAGTCCAAAAGAGGAAAGGGTGTCTAGCCCCCTCAAGCCAATGCCTCCACACCTATCCCCACGTCATAGTTTCGCTCCGCCGGGCTGAGCTTCTTCGAAAAGAAAACACAGGGGCGGAGTTTTAGTGAACGCAAAGGAGGGATCCGGATGCGCCAGCACGGGAGCCGTAGTAAACAGAGCCTTCAGGTGACCAAAAGCCCTGTCCGCCTCAGCTGACCACTGCAGTCGTGCCGGTCCCCCCTTCAGCAAGGAGGTAATGGGAGCCGCTACCTGACAAAAACCCCGGATAAACCTCCGGTAGTAGTTGGCAAACCCTAAAAACCGCTGCAACTCCTATACCGTGGTTGGAGTAGGCCAATTACGCACGGCTGAAATGTGGTCATTCTCTATCTCCACCCCTGATGTGGAAAAGCAGTAACCTAGGAAGGAGACGGACTGTTGGAAGAACAGACATTTCTCCACCTTGACGTATAGGTCATGCTCCAACAGTCGACCAAGCACCCTGCGCACAAGGGGCACATGCTCGGCGTGGGTAGCGGAGTATATTAGAATGTCATCTATATACACCACTACACCTTGCCCGTGCAGGTCCCTGAAAATCTCACCCACAAAGGATTGGAAGATTGATGGAGCATTCATTAACCCATATGGCATGACGAGGTACTCATAGTGCCTAGAAGTGGTGCTAAATGCCATCTTCCACTCATCCCCTCCCCGGATACGCACCAGGTTGTAAGCGCTCCTGAGGTCCAATTTTGTGAAGAAGTGCGCCCCGTGTACTGACTCTGTCATACTGGCGATGAGAGGCAGCGGGTAACTATATTTTACCATAATCTGGTTCAAACCTCGATAGTCTATACACGGGCGTAAACCTCCCTCCTTCTTCACAAAAAAGAAACTCGAGGAGACAGGTGAAATGGAATGTCGAATGTATCCCTGTCCCAGAGATTCGGTGACATATGTCTCCATAGCCGCCGTCTCCTCCTGTGACAGAGGATACACGTGACTCCTGGGAAGTGCTGCGTCTACCAGGAGATTTATCGCAAGTGCCAAATCGGCATATTCGGGAGGAATGTGCATGGTGGAAACCTGGTTTGGACTTTCCACCGTAGTGGTACCTAAGGAAACACCTACACACCTCCCTAAACACTGACTGGATCATCCCTTGAGAGCCCTCTGTTGCCACGAAAGAGTAGGATCACGAGAGGCCAACCAGGGAAGACCCAATACAACGGGAAACGCAGGAGAGTCGATAAGAAAGAGATTAAGTCTCTTCTTATGACCCCCCTGCGTTGTCATAGCAATGGAAGCTGTGACCTCCCTAATTAGACCCGACCCCAAAGGACGACTACCTAGGGCATGTACAGGGAAGGGAACATCAACAGGAACAATAGGAATCCCTAATCTAAGTGCCAAGGACCTGTCAATAAAGTTCCCAGCTGCGCAAGTAGAGATGCTGGGGTGCAAAAGAGCAAAAATAAATAACAATACGGGGATGAGGCAGTTGGGTGAGCTATTTACAGATGGGCTGTGTACAGGTGCAGTGATCGGTAAGCTGCTCTTACTGCTGATGCTTAAAGTTAGTGAGGGAGATATAAGTCTCCAGCTTCAGTGATTTTTGAAAGGACAGGTGGCCAAAGGAGGAGACGGCTTTGGGAATGACCAGTGAAATATACCTGCTGGAGCGCTTGCTACGGGTGGATGTTCCTATGGTGACCAGTGAGCTGAGATAAGGCGGGGCTTTACCTAGCAAAGACTTATAGATGACCTGGAGCCAGTGGATTTGACAATGAATATGAAGCAAGGGCCAGCCAACGAGAGCATACAGGTCACAGTGGTGGGTAGTATATGGGGCTTTGGTGAAAAACGTATGGCACTGTGATAGACAACATCCAATTTGCTGAGTAAAGTGTTGGAGGCTATTTTGTAAATTACATCGCCGAAGTCACAGATCGGTAGGGTAGTCAGTTTTACGAGGGTATGTTTAGCAGCATGAGTGAAGGAGGCTTTGTTTCGAAATAGGAAGCCAATTCTAGATTTAATTTTGGATTGGAGATGCTTAATGTGAGTCTGGAAGGAGAGTTTACAGTCTAACCAGACACCTAGGTATTTGTAGTTGGCCACATATTCTAAGTTAGAACCGTCCAGAGTAGTGATGCTAGTCGGGTGGGTGGGTGGGTGCAGGCAGCGATCAGTTGAATGCATTTAGTTTTACTAGAGTTTAAG
This sequence comes from Oncorhynchus nerka, assembly GCF_034236695.1. Lineage (NCBI taxonomy): Eukaryota > Metazoa > Chordata > Actinopteri > Salmoniformes > Salmonidae > Oncorhynchus > Oncorhynchus nerka. Next base: position 67,584,185 of record NC_088397.1, on the reverse strand, counting down.
AGCAGTTGGAGGCCACGGAAGAAGTGTTGTATGGCATTGAAGCTTGTATGGAGGTTTGTTAACACAGTGTCCAACGAAAGTCCAGAAGTATACAGAATGGTGTCATCTGCGTAGAGGGGATCAGACATTCACCAGCAGCAAGAGCGACATCATTGATGTATACAGAGAAAAGAGTTGGCCCTAGAATATAACCCTGTGGCACTCCCATTGAGACTGCCAGAGATCTGGACAACAGGCCCTCCGATTTGACACACTGAACTCTATCTGAGAAGTAGTTGGTGAACCAGGCGAGGCAGTCATTAGAGAAACCAAGGCTGTTGAGTCTGCCAATAAGAATGCAGTGATTGACAGAGTCGAAAGCCTTGGCCAGGTAGATGAAGACGGCTGCACGGTACTGTCTTTTATCGATGGTGGTTATGATATCAATTAGGAACTTGAGCATGGCTGAGGTTCACCCATGACCAGCTCAGTAACCAGATTGCATAGTGGTGAAGGTACGGTGGGATTCGAAATGGTCAGTGATCTGTTTGTTAACTTGGCTTTTGAAGACTTTAGAAAGGCAGGGCAGGATAGATATGGGCCTGTAACAGTTTGGGTCTAGAATGTCTCCCCCTTTGAAGAGGGGGATGACCGCAGCAGCTTTCCAATCTTTAGGGATCTCAGATGATACAAAAGAGAGGTTGAACATGCTAGTAATAGGGGTTGCAACAATTTTGGTGGATAATTTTAGAAATAGAGGGTCCAGGGAACATCCGCTACCTGGATTTGGGTGAAGGTGGGGGGGGGTCCTTATTGAAATTGAAATTCTTGATTATCGTAGATTTATTGGTGGCGACAGTGTTTCCTAGCCTCAGTGCAGTGGGCAGCTGGGAGGAGGTGCTCTTATTCTACATGGACTTTACAGTATCCCAAAACTTTTTGGAATTTGTGCTACAGGATGTAAATTTCTGTTAGAAAAAGCTTTTTTTTCAAAGATATCACGTAGCATAACTGCATAAGTGTTAAGCTAAAATTTCTGGAGGTTCGAATTTTGAAATCAGTGGAATTAGAGTGTGATAGCTAAGGAGATGGAGAAAATGATCCATCTCCTTAGAAAAGAGAAAACACGGAAGGCTGTTGTATAAAATACCTGTCTCCGGATTACTAAAGCCCACCATGGCATCCGTGACAGAGAGGGAGAAGCGTTCATCCATGTATGCGGGTAAGATTTTTAGATATTACACATTTCTAATTTTGTCAGAAAGTTATTTTAATTTCAAGTTAGTGTACTGTTAGCTAGCTAGCTAATGTTACGTGTGTGATCTGTGTAGTAATATTATTCATATCTCAGAGCCATTTGCAATGCTAGTTCTAGCTTAATGTTAGCTAGCTACCTGTAGATTCATGCACTGTAGCAATGTTATGAGTTATAGTTCATTGTTTAGCTAGCTGGCTAGCTACATGTCTACAGAAAAGACTCCACTATGCAAGTAACCATTTCAATAGAATGTTCATGATGTCACTGCGACAACTGTCGATAGACGTAGCCATAGACACTGCCTCAGCATATGACAACTTCTGCATTACTCTAACCCTGGAAACCTCAACCTGCCTCTCTCGCACGGGACAATTCTAAGCCCCATGGGTACCCCTACTATTAACACATACCACCTATATTTAAATGACCTTGATAAAACTACTATCATTTCTTTACGAGCATAATAGCTGTACTTTTAGTTTACGGTTGACTCAGCTTTTTCTTAATGCCTGTGCTCAATGCAATGGCACTTATAAATGTAGATCCTCTATTGTGATGGCGCCGAAGAACATGGCTGACGTTTTACATTCTCCCAACCAATTGTGCAATTTAGTTATTTTTTGGGGCGTTTTGTGTAACTTATTTTTTAATATTATGTTGCTGCTACCGTCTCTTGTGACCGAAAATAACTTCTGCACATCAGAAAATCAATTACTCACCGCGGACTGGAAGAAACCTTTTCCTTTAACGAGTCCGACGAGAAGGATATCCTGCTTTCACTGCAACAGGCCCAGATCCACGCCTTGCGTGAAGAAAAGACGCCGGAAAAGGAGACTTAGATCGGGGATCCTTCTGAGAAGCCTGAGGCGACCATTCTCCTTGCTAACGTGCAATCGTTAGAAAATAAAATTGATGACCTACTATTATGCTTATCCTACCAATGGGACATTAAAAACTGTAACATCTTATGTTTCAACGAGACATGGCTGAATGAAGAAATGGACAATATAGAGCTGGCGGGATTTTCCATGCACCAGCAAAACAGAGATGCTACCTCTGATAAAACAAGGGGTGGGGGTGTGTGTCTTTTTGTCAATAACAGCTGGTGCGCGATATCTAATATTAAAGAAGACTAAAGGTATTGCTCGCCTGAGGTAGAGTACCTTATGATAAGCTGTCGACCACACTATTTACCAAGAGAGTTCTGATCTGTATTATTCGTAGCCATCTATTTACCACCATAAAGCGAAGCTGGCACTAAGACCGCTCTCAACTAACTCTATAAGGCCATTAGCAAAGAAGAGAATCCTCACCCAGAAGTGGCGCTCCTAGTGGCGGGGACTTTAACTTCTTAAGGTATAGTTGGCAGCCTCTTCACTTTTGGATAAATAGAGCGCCCAATTTCAACTTCCTGCTACTCATGCCAAGAATATAAGATGTGCATAATATTAGTAGATTTGGATAGAAAACACTGACGTTTCTAAAACTGTTTGAATCATGTCTGTGTGTATAACAGAACTTATGTAGCAGGCAAAACTCTGAGGACTAACCGTTCAGATATTTTTTTTAGGTCTCCGTCTCTGGCAAACGATATTTCTTAGGAACTGTTTTCAGGTCCTACCGCTTACACTGGATGTCACCAGTCTTTGGAATTTGGTTGAGGTTATTCATTTGTGCAATGAAGAATTAAGGCAAACTAGGAACTGCGTAACACTGTTGAATGTTGCACAAGACTTTGAAAGTAGCGTTAGTTTCCTCTCGTCCTCTATTGAAAACAGATAGACCTGTTTTCAATTTGATGGATTATTAAAGTTTAAAAATACCGAAAGTTGTATTACAAAAGTAGTTTGAAATATTTTGGCAAAGTTTCTAGACATCTTTTGAAATATTTTGTAGTGACGTTGCGCATTTTGGAAGCCGTTATTTTCTGGATCAAACGGGCTAAATAAATTAACATTTTGGATATATATGGACAGTATTAATCGAACAAAAGGAAAAATGTTGATGTTTATGGGACATATTGGAGTGCCAACAAAAGAAGCTCATCAAAGGTAAGGCATGTTTTATATTTTAGTTCTGCGTTATGTGTAGCGCCTGCAGGGTTGAAATATGCTACCCTCTTTGTTTACTGTTGTGCTATCATCAGATAATAGCTTCTTATGCTTTCGCCGAAAAGCCTTTTTAAAATCGGACATGTTGGCTGGATTCACAAAGAGTGTAGCATTAATTGAGTATCTTACATGTGTGAATGAATGAAATTGGATTTTTATATCAATTTATTTGAATTTGCCGCGCTGCATTTTCCCTGGTTTTAGGCCAAGTGGGACGCAGCGTCCCCTATACCATAAGAAGTTAATGCAGGCAAACTTAAATCCGTTTTACCAAATTTTTACCAGCATGTCACGTGCAACCAGTGTCACGAGAATTATGTTCTCAATGTTCATAAACCAATTTAATTAAACTACTCAGTCTGCTAATCAGGATTTGTAAGATACTGATTGAAATGAAACAGACGGAGGCCCAGCTAAAATAGTCAATAAGGTTTATTCACGAGAGTGCTGGTCTGTTGTACAAAACCATTCATTTTATACTGGCTTCTTACGCACATACTTTCACACACAAACATTAGGAATCTTACGCACACACTGTCCTGCTACCCAGCCGACAAAGATTATGGGAGTCCATGAGAATCACTCCCCGTCCTCCCTCAAGATAGGGAGACCCTGGGAAGTACTCTCAGTGGCCCCCAGCCAAGGTCGGCACCGAATCTTGCTCAGACAATCTGTGTTTAGGATACTGTAGAGACATATTTGTACAGATAATGTTTTACTGACTAAAACTACACCCATCATTAATTAATTATGATTCTAATCAATTTCATACAATTATATGGTTTCAGGATGGAGTATTCTAATCATTCATTTAAACCTATAAATTCCATCAACAACCAGGGGGGAAAATCCTAGAGCACCTTTACTCCACACACAGAGATGCATACAAAGCTCTCCCCCGCCCAAAATTTGTAATACCTGACCACAATTATATCCTCCCGATTCCTGCTTACAAGAAAAAACTAAAGCGGGAAGTACCAGTGACTCGCTCAATACGGAAGTGGTCAGATCACGCACTACAGGACTGTTTTGCTAGCACAGACTGGAATATGTTTTCAGGATTCATCCAATGTCATTGAGGAATACACCACCTCAGTCTTTGGCTTCATCAATAAGTGCATCGATGACATTGTCCCCACAGTGACAGTATGTACAGTACATATCACAACCAGAAGCCATGGATTACAGGCAACTTCCGCATAGAGCTAAAGGCTAGAGCTGCCGCTTTCAAGGAGCGGGAGACCAATCCGGATTCTTATAAGAAATCCCGCTATGCGCTCAGACGAACCATCAAACAAGCAAAGCGTCAATACAGGATTAAGATTGAATTCTACATCACCGGCACTGATGCTCGTCGGATGTGGCAGGGCTTGAAAACTATTACGGAATACAAAGGGAAGCCCAGACGCGAGCTGCCCAGTGATGCGAGCCTACCAGATGAGCTAAATGCCTTTTATACTCGCTTCGAGGCAAGCAACACAGAAGCATGCACGAGAGCACCAGCTGTTCTGGATGACTGTGTGATAACGCTCTCAGTAGCCGATGTGAACAAAACCTTTAAACAGGTCAACATTCACAAAGCCGCTGGGCCAGACGGATCACCAGGACGTGTGCTCAAAGCATGCGCAGACCAACTGTCATGTGTCTTCACTAACCTTTTCAACCTCTCCCTGACTGAGTCTGTAAAACCTACATGTTTCAAGCAGACCACCATAGTCCCTGTGCCCAAGGAAACGAAGGTAACCTGCCTAAATGATACCGCCCAGTGGCACTCATGTCGGTAGCCATTAAGTGCTTTGAAAGGCTGGTCATGGCTCACATCAACAGCATCCTCCCGGACACCCTAGACCCACTCCAATTCGCGTACCACCCCAACAGATGACACAATCTCAATCGCACTCCACACCACCCTTTCTCACCTGGACAAAAGGTGAGAAATACCTAAGTGAGAATGCTGTTCATTGACTACAGCTTAGCGTTCAAATCAAATTTAATATATATATATATATATATATATATATATATATAGCCCTTCTTACATCAGCTGATATCTCAAAGTGCTGTACAGAAACCCAGCCTAAAACCCCAAACAGCTAGCAATGCAGAAGAAGCACGGTGGCTAGGAAAAACTCCCTAGAAAGGCCAAATCCTAGGAAGAAACCTAGAGAGGAACCAGGCTATGTGGGATGGCCAGTCCTCTTCTGGCTGTGCCGGGTGGAGATTATAACAGAACATGGCCAATATGTTCAAATGTTCATAAATGACCAGCATGATCAAATAATAATCACAGATTGAACACAGTTCTCTATTGAGGGCATTTGGTCAACACAAACACTCCAACATAATCAATGAAAATCTTCCAAGGAAAAACATACATCTTCTCCAGATGAAACAGGAACACAATAGGATTATCTTTAAACTACAACAAAAGTCACGGGATTGTCACCGTCTTAGTGGTTCATCCTGGATAGCTCCTCTCTCTCGGTGGCCATCTTCCAGAGATAGTTTTCCCCTCCCCTCTCTGCTGGTTCCATTCTCTCTCTTATAGGGGAAGGAGAGTATGTCATTAGTACCGTCAGCTGTGCTTAATTGCCTCTGGTTACCTTGTCTCCCATGCCTTGTTGGGCTACTATCCGTGAGCCCAGCCTGCCCTCTGGTGGTCCTTCCACATTTATTACATTGAATATCAACAAGCGGTAGCATTCTAGCTAACAACTGCTGAATCCAAAGTAGTTATTTTGCGAAGATCACAACCAAATATAATCTGTTCAAGCAAGTATCGAAACATAATTGCAAGTGTATGAGAAACCCAAAAGGTTATTTTGTTTATAAGTAATAAAAAACATCAATCTAGGCTATGTTGAATTGGCGCAAATGGCGATGGCTTTCTTAAGAGTCGCGCTCATCTGAGAGTGACGTCAGTGTGTTGTGTACTGGGAAAGGGTCTATACTTATTTGTTATACTTCTCTCTCCATGGTCAGTGTACGTTTCTTAGCTTACATTGTGTTTGTAATTAGGGGAACTTAAAGGCTTGCCAGGGAAAATTAGCTCTCATTAGATGGGTAGCCATGAGGACTATATTTCCTCTCAGTCTATCCATTGTTTACAGAACAGTTCAGGAATATTTATGTTTGATAAAGTGGCTTCTTATTAGGCTGTATAAGACATCCCATATCCAAGAGGGGGAGATGAAAGCCTAGAATGTTTTAACAGTGTTACCTCTGCTCTCTGGAGAAATCATACATTTGTATTTTCCACACTTATATTGCATATACTGTCACACCCTGATCTATTTCACCTGTCCTTGTTCTTGTCTCCACCCCCTCCAGGTGTCACGCAACTACCCATTATCTCCTGGGTATTTAAGCCTGTGTTTTCTGTCTGTCTGTGACAGTTTGTCTTGTATGTTCCAAGTCAATCAGCGTTATTTTCCCGTGCTCCTGCCTGTTCTATTATCTTTTGCTAGTCCTCCCAGTTTTGACCCTTGCCTGTTTTCTGGACTCTGTACCCGCCTGCCTGACCATTCTGCCTGCCCTGACCTCGAGCCTGCCAGCCACACTGTACCTCCTGGACCTTTTGCCTGTCCACGACCATTCTCTTGCCTACTCCTTTTGGATGATTAATAAATATCAAAGACTCAAACCATCTGCCTCCCGTGTCTGCATCTGGGTCTCGCCTTGTGCCCTTATATATACATCTTTGTTTGTTCAGACCATAGTTGTAGTCAGGTCAGTTTTATACATCTGGAGTTTTGAAAATCCATCATCACCTTCCTTTCACCAGCCACTCTTAGCAGTAAGGCATGCTTATCCAGTGAATGGGGAGTGTCTGTTCCTGTGTCTCACATCTCCGTCTTTGATTCATTGTCCCGAGTGAAAGTATGAGAGATGAGCAGCAGAGCTTGTCATCGGCTGGAAGTCTGGGTCAGTGCTTGAGAACTCATCATCCAACACCAGGCCAGCTGCATGTACTCTATATGTTGGGGAAAGTCATCAGATTTTTTTCTTTGTGAAAAGTGGTGAACAGATAGTGGTATTGTAACTATGTCTTTTAACTAGCTATAGGTATAATAAGGGCTCACAGTTTTTCATGGTCATGTCACACGAAAAATGAATCTTAATTACAATATACATTTGCATGAAGCACACCATCCTGCGGTACTCTTTACATGTTAAGCCAAAATATGAAACATAAGTTGAGTTTGCTAATCAAGCTAAGACAGTTGTGTACTCCTACATATTTAAATGTATATCTCTTACACATACTGTAGATTAGTCAGTGTAGAGTCTGAGAGGTCCGTGGGTGTGTGTTGACGTCAAGGAAAGAACACTCCCACACAGCAGGTGGCTGTATGGTGCTGTAGAGGGTCAGAGATATATTTTCTCATGAACTTTGTACAAAAACAATATCAAACTGCAGGAGCTTTAAACAGATAGGTAAGTTATAAATAAGATACATCAGTATTATATTAAAACATGTTATTACAGCTAAACAAATTATGAGAGGAGAACACTGTAGATAGAGGTATATAAAAACCCAATAGAACATAGGGTGAACTCTGGTAACTCATCTCAGGGTTAAGTATGAAGAACCCCTGTGTGTTTGTACCAATCAGTCCTGTCCATCCCTATTATAGTAATCTGTCAGCGTCCCACAGCCCTGGGGCCACTCTGCGGTCAATCATAAGGGGCCATGGTGACACTCCTTTTGTCTGCCCCTCCCCTCTGATCCAGGGGTCATCCATTTAGCACAATTTGAACACACTCAGGATGTGTTCCAAATGGCACCCTATTCCGTATGGACCCTGGTCAAAAGTAGTCGAGGAATTCTAAATTCCTATATGTTTTATAGCCAAAATCAAATTCGCACTCTCTCTATTTCATTAATGAGTTGTAAATTCATTAATTATGCATGAAATAGATCGAGACCAGTCTTAAAAGTCAGGTAACAGCGTTTATTGCAAGAGAGTACTGCCACATACACATTTTTCCACAGGTTATAAACTGAAAATGACGTCAGCATTTTCTAAATGTTCTATCTCTTTCATGACACCGGTAGAGAGGCCCTATAGTTCTCGAGCCTTCGCTCCACGCCTGAAGTCAAGGTCAGTCAGTATAAATCAGCATTCTAGACAGTCTGGAGATAGTCCGTCCCAGCCACCTGGAGATAGTACATTCATTTGTACAAGGAACAGACCGTCATTGTTACTAAACTCCTGACTACATTATATACAATTGGGAATGGGAGCAAGAGAGAAAATTCATATATGTACAGTACATTATAGCATTTGGACTAGTCAGTTCTGATTGGAATGTATACATAATTAGTCATTTCAACCATAATTTCCTCCAACAATCCTCCCTTTGATCAAATATTATACATTCAAATCTACATCTAATTTTATCAAACATAAAAATAAAAATATGAACCAACATTATAAATGTTTATCCGACTCTTCGCCCATCATTAATCAAATCTAACCTTAACCTTAATTTAACCCTTAAACCTACACCAGAATTATAACTCTTCTTAACAGGATTTTTGTTACAATCTTTATTAAAAAACAGTCTAATATTGAAACAAAGTGCAATCTAATTCCTCTTCATCTCAAAAATAGTCTCATCAAACATAAATTCCCCAATGATGAAAGATCCGGATTCATCCCCTTGTTCAGTAGTCCCACACTCCACATCCCACGGATCAGAACTTGGAATCTGCCCATATCTCACCATCTGGATCTTCATTGATTTCTCCAGAGTCCTGGAAATGATAACTTTCATACATACACGCAATCAACCACGTCCGTACAAAACTAACACAGTCACACAGGTGAATGTAGTCCATAACACAGTGATCATAACATTTTTCCATTTTCCAAACGTACTATCAAAACCCAATCAGTCAGAGAAGTATCCACCCCAGAGTTTCTGCCAACCCGTGAGCCAGGGTGGTCAAACCAGCTGAGGCTTCGGGCACTGATTCGTCCGGAGCTGTGTCATTTGGGATGTAAGCACAAACATGGTCCTGATAATGACGCACACTTCTCCCTTTTCCGCCATTAACATATCTAATGCAATTCTATTCTGCCAAGCCATCCAGCTGGTTGCTTCAGTCTGTTCTGCAAAACCTTTAATAGCATCTCTAGTATACTTGTTAAAGCACTGTTGATTATCATAAATATAATTAATCCAGTCCACGTTCTTATGAGAGTAGAGCCCCGGAAATGCTAAACTCTAATCCTGCTAGGATCTGATTTCTTGTTTTGACTCATCTGGCACCTCCCTTGGAACCCCAATGTTATCAGTGTATACCTTGTCATCAAATGACCCAGAAGGAGTGCTTCTCTTTTCCCGTTTATATAACTTCATGTCCTGGTGTCGAATGAGTGTAAAAGGCATCCCCAAATGCACTAACGCACATGACCCCACCCAATCAGTGGGTAATACTGGCCATAGAATTGTTCCCCCACACAACCACCAGATGTCAGCCCTGGCTCACCTTACTTTACTGAAATCTTCAGAGTTAACCAACCTCTCAAATCCAACAGGTCTTATTAGTGGTAACATTCTCTGTTCTATTACAAGTACTAACTTCTCCCACATATTTTCCATGAGTACTATACCGGGCCAAACAGTAATAATCTCCTCTGGATACTGTAAAGGGAAGAACCTGGGGATTTAAATAGTGCAAATCAATACAACTGTCATTATCTGGCATTCCTGCTTTCGTGAACAGCTTTACCCTACCGGCCCAAACTCCTCTACCCAGAACCGTACTAGGGTGTCCATACCACAACCCTAGATCCTCCTTCATTTCTATTTAAAGGGTTAAGCGTATCTTTATGCAATTCATCCCTCTCTCCTGATTACAATCAAAAACTCTCTCCTTCACTATACTCCACCTCCTTCCATACTGGGTGAGTGGATTCATATAGCCCTCTCTCCAAATGAGCTATGACCTGTGTCCACGATCAATCTGGGAACCTGCACCGATATATGACTCATCGTCTAAACCATGGGTCAAATTACCACTCTCCGCATACTCGAGTAGGACGTACTGTATCAGGAATATGTCACCCACGATAAGACAACTCAGACGAACAGCTTCCATGTGAAGCCCCACCCTCTCCCCTAGAACACATCACTTAGCAAGAGCCAGACACATCTTCACTTCTATGAACAACAACAGTGAGGAAAGGACAGGTAAGGTATTTTTCATTCGAGAGTTGGCCCCCAGAATTCTGTTAATTCCAGTTCTCCTCTCGAACTCTGTTATTGTTCGACAGGGTCAATGTGTCTTACCCTCCCGCATTGCGATATGAATCCGGGTAGCTCTTTCAGCTAGCTGTCACCAGGAGTCCTTGGTATGGTCCCCCCAACAAGCCTCTGGGACTGGATTGAGTGACTTCACCTGTTGTTCACCTGTAGTGCATAAAATCTTGGACATACAGGTTTGGTTAACCTGTTGCTTCTACTCGGGACGCTTGCGTCCCAACTAGAGCTCTGGAAATGCAAATGCGCTACGCTAAATGCTAATAGTATTAGTTAAAACTCAAAAGTTCATTAAAATACACATGCAGGGTATCGAATTAAAGCTACACTCGTTGTGAATCCAGGCAACAAGTCAGATTTTTAAAATGCTTTTCGGCGAAAGCATGAGAAGCTATTATCTGATAGCATGTAACACCCCAAAAGACCCACAGGGGACGTAAACAAAATAATTAGCATTTCGGCGTTACACAAACCGCACAATAAAATAGAAAACATTCATTACCTTTCACCATCTTCTTTGTTGGCACTCCTAGATGTCCCATAAACACTATTTGGGTCTTTATTTCGATTAAATCGGTCCATATAAAGCCTAGATATCGTTATATGTAGACTGTGTGATAAACGAAAAAAACATAGTTTCAAAACGTAACGTCATTTTTTAAAATTCAAAAAGTCGACGATAAACTTTCACAAAACACTTCGAAATACGTTTGTAATGCAACTTTAGGTATTAGTAAACGTTAATAAGCGATAAAATTCATCAGGAGGCGATGTAAAGATCATTAGCTGTCCGTCTGGAAAAATGTCCGGCTAGAAACTCAACGAAAATATCCGGTCCTAGACCAGAGGAGATACGGTGCCCTGCATGTGTTTGACCAAGAAAAAACTCGAAGGGAAATGACAAGACTCTAGACACCGTGTGGAAGCTGTAGGTACTGCAACCTCAGTCAATTAATTGTGGTTCACCTTTATCAATGGGTTCAAGTAGCGCATGGATATATTTTCCCATTTTCAGTGATCAGTTTTTCCTGTGCTTTTCGATGTAAATGCCGTTCTGGTAAAGCCACAGCAGTGATTTAACCAGTTTTATAAACGTCTGAGTGTTTTCTATCCACACAGACTAAGCAAATGCATATACTATATTCCTGGCATGAGTAGCAGGGCGCTGAAATGTTGCGCGATTTTTAACAGAATGTTCAAAAAAGTAGAGGGTCGACTTAAGAGGTTAACAAACAGTTTCTCAATTGTTCTGTTTATTAGCTAAACATTTTTTTTTATTAGTTAATTATCCCGTAGGTCACATCCTATCCTAAAACACAATTTACCCATCCCCCCTTTGTTACCTGGCTCTGCCCAGGTAACAACCTTGCCTACTCTTGAACAATGACTTAGGTAAGATTTAGTAAATTATCCTAATGTCTAACATCATCATGTAGGAGCCCCTTTTAAATGTTCCACATGTCCAATTCTCCCTTGGGCGTCCATTCATGTCAATCCTGTAACAATACTCTGTCAAGTTTCTTATCTACTTTAAAAACTTATCTGTGCTACTTATATATTTTCTTAAATATATATATTCCGATAACCCTTTTCTCTCATATCTCTCAAATTCCACTAAGCTTCTAACTGTTTGACTTTATCTACAATCATTGATTTTAGAAAAAACATGTCTATGAGCGGCTTTTCTCTAAAGTCCTTACATTTCCTTAATCAATCTATCTTAATCCTAACAATAATCCTAAATCATCACAGATGTCCTATATTCCTGTTAAATGTAATACTATTTAAAAACTTATAATAATCAAACAAAGTCTAATAAATGCTAACCATATTAAAATCCTTCCTACACTAACAAGCCCTCTCCTTCGGGGACCCTCAGTATTCTATCTGACAATAACATGAATTTAATATGTGTTGCAAAGTGTGGAATACCTTATCTACAGTAATTTATCACCCCTAAAAACTGCAACTTATTTTTCTATGTAATTCCCTGCCCTATTGGCTTAATCTATCTTATCTTCCCCTATTTATTCTCAATGATAAATATGACTTTTTCTCTGTTACAATACCAAATCATTAATAGCCCATTCAAAAACTTCACAGCTAATGTTGTAAAACAGAATCCTGAACCACTTTCTCATTTGCGGTTCAAACAATAATTCTAACCCCCCAACCAAAACTCCATTATAATGAATTTACCTTAAAACTAGTAACTCAATATGACCACATTCATTATACAAATGACTCTCCCCTGAGGCTGATCAGACCTCAGAAGACAGTCACGATAAGATGCAGGTCATAAAATAAAAAAATTAACTTGTATAATTAAAACTCAAACTAAAAACTCATAAAGTTCTATATGTGAGCGTGCCTCTTTAAAATACATTTGCACTAAAACAAATAGTCCTAACAATGGTTTTATGTGTATATACTTGCAGACCTGTTTTAATTTGGTCGTTTATGGCCTCATTCTCCCCAAGATTATAATCCCAGGAAACATCTAAAATTGAGACACCTAAACATCAATATTCCCAGAAGAACACAACACTCCTAACTAGCATTCACTATGCTAATTCCGATTCAGAAAGTTCCATACGTGAGCGTGCCTCTTTAAAAATAATCAGTATGTATTTTCCTTCCTGTGAACCGCGTCCATAGAAGACTTTTGATCGGACATCACATTTCACCCATAGGATATTCCTTTTGGGACTTTCAACGTTAATGTCTCATATCTCACTACTCTAGACTAAGTTAACCTCTCCTGTGAACCACGTCTATAGAAGACTTTTGATCGGACATCACATTTCACCCATAGGATATTATTTTTTGGGACTTTCAACGTTAATGTCTCATATCTCACTACTCTAGACTAATCACTTATCTTTTGATATTAATTTCTTTCAGCATTGTACAGGTTCAATTATTCTGTTCGCCTAGAATTACCCTGCCTTCTCACCAAGACTAATTTATTTATATTTAGGTATGTCTTTTGAATTACTGGCTATCCTATTTGTACGGAACAAGCATCCTAATTCTCCAATGCGTACTATATCCTCCTCAATAACCTTCTGGCTTGCAAGACCAGGATTTATTAAGCTCTAGTTTATTTGATGGTAGCGCACCTTACCACAGGTCAATTTCAGACCTGCTTCCTTCCTATCGATTTTGGTTAAAACCCAAGGTAGAAACCCATTTTATTTGTTCAGAATATTCAAGCACCTATTATTGATCAAATTCAACTCCTTCATAACATTTTAATCAATAAATATCCTAAATAATCCCTCCCAAATTCAAGAATAAAGGCTACTTTACCTGCTGCCGACTGGGATAAGCGCTGTTCGTTGTATCTAGTCACCCTTCCTGATTTTCTGTGGTAGTACGCAGGCCTGAATTTTAACCTCAATTCAGAGGTCAGGTCTTTTTTGTAAAACGAGTCAAAAACTCGTCCGTGCACGATTTTCAGTGTACTACCTCCAGATAACAGGGAGGGGAATTTAGATCCGGGATCGAAGGACCAATTGTTAGAGGAATTCTAAATTCCTATATGTTTTATAGCCAAAATCAAATTCGCACTCTCTCTATTTCATTAATGAGTTGTAAATTCATTAATTATGCATGAAATAGATCGAGACCGGTCTTAAAAGTCAGGTAACAACGTTTATTGCAAGAGAGTACTGCCACATACACATTTTTCCACAGGTTATAAACTGAAAATGACGTCAGCGTTTTCTAAATGTTCTATCTCTTTCATGACACCGGTAGAGAGGCCCTATAGTTCTCGAGCCTTCGCTCCACGCCTGAAGTCAAGGTCAGTCAGTATAAATCAGCACTCTAGACAGTCTGGAGATAGTCCGTCCCAGCCACCTGGAGATAGTACATTCATTTGTACAAGGAACAGACCGTCATTGTTACTAAACTCCTGACTACATTATATACAATTGGGAATGGGAGCAAGAGAGAAAATTAATATATGTACAGTACATTATAGCATTTGGACTAGTCAGTTCTGATTGGAATGTATACATAATTAGTCATTTCAACCATAATTTCCTCCAACAGGCCATGGTGACACTCCTTTTGTCTGCCCCTCCCCTCTGATCCAGGGGTCATCCATTTAGCACAATTTGAACACACTCAGGATGTGTTCCAAATGGCATCCTATTCCGTATGGACCCTGGTCAAAAGTAGTCCAATATAATAGGAATAGGGTGCCTTTTGGGAGGCTCTCCAGAGGGTAGTGAGGTCTGCACAACGCATCACCGGGGGCAAACTACCTGCCCTCCAGGACACCTACACCATCTGATGTCACAGGAAGGCCAAAAAGATAATCAAGCACAACAACCACCCGAGCCACTGCCTGTTCACACCGTTATCATACAGAAGGCGAGGTCAGTACAGGTGCATCAAAGCTGGGACAGAGAAGCTGAAAAACAGCTTCTATCTCAAGGCCATCAGACTGTTAAACAGCCATCACTAACATTGAGTGGCTGCTGCCAACATACGGTCACAATCTCTAGCCACTTTAATAATAAAAAATTGATGTAATAAATGTATCACTAGTCACTTTAAACAATGCCACTTTATATAATGTTTACATACCCTACATTACTCATCTCATATGTATATACTGTACTCTATACTATCTACTGCATCTTGTCTATACCGTTCGGCCATCACTGATCCATATATTTCTATGTACATATTCTTATTCATTCCTTAGTTGTTGTGAAATTGTTAGATTGGTTGTTAGATATTGCTGCATGGTGGGAACTAGAAGCACAATAATTTCACTACACTCGCATTAACATCTGCTAACCATGTGTATGTGACCAATACAATTTGATTTGATTTGAACCTCTGACACTTCTCTATTCTCAGTGTTTGGACTATACTCTCCCACTCTGAGTGAAGTTGAGAATGCATACTCTTGGTCTCCAGTGTCACTTTATTCACTAACATTCACTAACATGAAAGGGAGCTCTAAGCAATCTCGTATGATGAAGAAAAAACCCTCAGGGATTTAGAGGGTCTTTGTTGAGAGTGTTCCTCGGGTTCTCTCAATGTGGTATTACTCATAAAGGGATAAGTGACTGCTAGAAGAGCTGTGCTAATAAGCCTCTATACGTACAGGCTCGTTCAAGTCAATATGATCACATATGCACTTCGTTTCTGGATTGTAGCACTGACCAAACATTGCATAAATAAGTATATGTCTTTGTTATAAAAATCAATGAGGAATGCTATGAATTCTAGTTTCATATGAATCAGCTAATTTAAAGGGTTTTACAAGTGATTAAACAAACTGTTGATACAAGTTGGTTGCACTGGATGTTTTGTCATGTCACTGTATTTACTTGTACTTCATGTACAGACGTGCTCACTCTTTTTATCTTCATACACAGAGCTCCTCTCAACTCTTCATGTGTCATCTCATCTGGGGGAGTTGAGTAATGAGAGCAGAACACAAATGTTCATTATTTACTGTACCATGAACAATAAAGTTGTATTGTAAGCATTGGCAGACACCTGGCATCAGGGTTATACTATAGTTTAGGCCTCCCCTTTGGATTTCAGTCAAGGCCTCAGATTACATTAGCCAGAGTTCCGAGTCGCTCTCACTGAGTTCAACAAATTAAATCAGTGACTCAATGACCTGAATTTACTTAACAGTGACAAAGAACAATACATAGCCCACTGCAGCTGAGAGACAGATGTGCACCATCAAATAAAAACTTTCAGGCCAGTTTATGATGCAGGAAATATTTCAGATTTCTGAAGAGTGTACGGCGGCACGTACATCTTTTGTAATGACTATTAATATGACCGTAACAAGACATGTTTCTTTTATGTATTTTTAGAGTGTGGAAAAAATATAAAAGAATCGGTCACTAACAATTGTTTTTTCTTCTGGACACTGAAAACATTGTTGTGGTAATAGGGGAGCAACAAAGTTCCAGTGAATATTGTTATTTTATACTAATGATTTGGCATGGATTTATTTACATTTTTTACCAAACATAATTTGTCAGCATTCAACTCATGCATTCCAGAGACACAAAGCTGAGAATCTCCTCTCACTGGAGTAATATTTCTCAAATGTCAGGATTGTTCTTGTCACCCTGTAAAGCAGACCTTCGCGAAAGAGTAATTTCAATGAACTGAGAGCTAATCTAAACTGTATCTCTATGATCCAAATGCTGGCACCAACAGTATAGAATCAACAGGCAAAAAGCGACAGCATACATTTTTGTTTTCCATTCAAGTATGAAATGTCTCTTTTAAGAAACAATGTTTATGGACTGTGTGGAAAACAATACTGCAGCACTATGCATAGCCACTTTAATAACTATACCATCATGTACATATTACCTCAACTAACCGGTGTACCGGTACCCCCTGTCTCGCTATTGTTATTTTACTGCTGCTCTTTAATTACTTGTTACTTTTATTTCTTATTCTTATCCGTATTTTTTTAAACTGCATTGTTGGTTAGGGGCTCGTAAGTACGCATTTCATTGTAAGGTACACCTGTTGTATTCGGCGCAAGTGACTAATACAATTTGATTTGGAGACAGTATCTAGCTCCCATTAGGGATCCCTCTGAGCCTGGAAGTGCACCGAGCTTTAGCCATTTCTCAGGTATTATTGGCTATATGAAAGGCTGTAATGTCCATTCAAATCCATCCATGGATGGATGGAGGGAGCGAGAGGAGTTAAGAGGAGAACTATGGGAAGGAGCTCTCCTGGCAGCTAATCGCCCTCTCTGCAATCTCAGAGCTCTGACAAGCTCCCTGACTTCTGACTTTCAGCAGTCAAAGGTCAAGTTGGGTATTCACTCTCACACTCCTACCTCTTTACTTCGACAGAGGACTACATTTTTCCCAGTGGTGTAATATGTCAGAAATCTGTTGTTTATTTAGCTACTGATCCCAAGGTGTAATATTGCTGGATTGTACACTATTTGCTTTTTAAGCATATTGTACATACAGTATTCCGAAGCAGAGTTAGTTTGCTGCATTTGTAGAGGCACCACTTTTTTGTGTAGTTGTAATAAAAATGGGTTTTCGTAGGAAGTTAATCATGTAGCATATTATGAAAAGTCTCTACAGAGAGATCCAGTTGTTTACGCACCACAGGAATGAACCTCATTATGTAGTGGGGGAATTTTCAAATACTCTGACAAGTCCCAGACAGAATCCCTGGGTACGGATATTGTTTCCCTTGTGCCTCAGTTTGGTGTGGAGACTAGCAGCGGCTCCCAATCTGGCCCTTTAGAATGAAATACTGAAGGGGGCTTCACAATGGATCTTTGTGCCTGAAAAACAGTGATGTCATAGTTTCCCAGGCTCTCCCCCCTGAGACGCCTAGCAATAAGGGGGAGAGGAGAGGTGGGGCTAGGCTCCAACTTTTTTATGGTAAACAAAGGAGCAGAATCCATCGTGGTGTTACTCTGGCCTTCTAGGGGTCTTCTTCTCTAAGTCTGGCAGCGCTCCAACACAGCTAGTCAGCGTCACAGGTGAATTACGGGTATCCCTCTCCTGTTTTCCTTGTTTCCCCCATATGAGATTGACCAGTGACCAGTTAAGTTTAGAAGCTGTTTTTAGAGAACAACTTCACTTTCTATATGATGAAGGTGTCTGCCCTACGAGGTAAGTACAATGCCTTCGGAAGGTTTTCTGACCCCTTGACTTTTCCACATTTTGTTACATTACAGCCTTATTCTAAAATGGATTTCAAAAATAATAATCCTCAGCATTCTACACACAATACCACATAATGACAAAGTAAAAACAGGTTTTCAGACATTTTTGCAAATGTATTAAAAAGTCGGAAAAACCTAATTTACATAAATATTCAGACCATTTGCTATGAGACTAGAAATTGAGCTCAGGTGCATCCTGTGCATCCTACAACTTGATTGGAGTCCACCTGGGGTAAATTCAATTGATTGGACATGATTTGGAAAGGAACACACCTGTCTATATAAGGTCCCACAGTTGTCAGTGCATGTCAGAGCAAAAACAAGCCATGAGGTCGAAGGAATTGTCCACAGAGCACCGAGACAGGAATGTGTCGAGGCACAGATCTGGGGAAGGGTACCAAAACATTTCTGCAACATTGAAGGTCCCCAGGAATACAGTGGCCTCCATAATTCTTAAATGCAAGAAGTTTGGAACCACCAATACTTTTCCTATAGCAGCCAAACTGAGCAATTGGGGGAGAAGGGTCTTGGTCAGGGAGGTGACCAAGAACCCGATGGTCGCTCTGACAGAGCTCTAAGATTCCTCTGTGGAGATGGGAGAACCTTCCAGAAGGACAACCATCTCTGCAGCACTCCACCAATCAGTGGCCAGACGGAAGCCACTCCTCAGTAAAAGGCACATGACAGCCCGCTTGGAGTTTGCCATAAGGCACCTAAAGACTCTCAGACCATGAGAAACACGATTCTCTGGTCTGATGAAACCAATATTGAACTCTTTGACCTGAATGCCTAGCATCACGTCTTGAGGAAACCTGGCACCATCCCTACGGTGAAGAATGGTGGTGGCAGCATCATGCTGTGGGGATGTTTTTCAGCAGCAGGGACTGGGAGACTAGTCAGGATCGAGGGAAAGATGAACGGAGCCAAGTACAGAGAGATCCTTGATGAAAACCTGCTCTAGAGGGCTCACCTCAGACCAAGTTTCACCTTCCAACAGGACAACGACCCTAAACATACAGCCAAGACAATGAAGGAGTGGCTTTGGGACAAGTCTCTGAATGTCCTTGAGTGGCCCAGCCAGAGCTCGGATTAGAACCCAATCAAACATCCCTGGAGAGACCTGAAAGTAGCTGTGAAGCAACATTCCCCATCCATCCTGACAGAGCATGACAGGATCTGCAGAGAAGAATGGGTGAAACTTCCCAAATACAGGTGTGCCAAGCTTGTAGCGTCATACCCAAGAAGACTCACGGCTGTAATCGCTGCCAAAGGTGCTTCAACAAAGTTCTGAGTAAAGGGTCTGAATACATTTTTTTATGTTTTAGCAACATTTTCTAAAAACATGTTTTTGCTTTGACATTATGTGGTATTGTTTGTAGATTGTTTATTTTTTTCCATATATTTAAAAAAATACATTTTAGAATAAGGCTGTAACCTAACAAAATGTGGAGAAAGTCAAAGTGTCTGAATCCTTGCTAAAGGCACTGTATATCTTTAACCATTATCATTCACATATTTCTTATTCAGACATTCACAATTATGTTCATGCATCAGCTAATACACTATGACTAACATCTCCAGGCCCTAATACACTATGACTAACTCTTAGGCCCTCCACTGGAGATGCAGTACACACACACACACACACACTGGGAACCGTGTTGTGTATTCTCCTTAGGCAGGTAGGTGTTCATCAGCCAGGAAATGTTTTCAGACAGCACTGGGCTGGCCAGTCAGGTGGAAGGAGAAACCACATCCTATTTCTACAGTCATTATTCCTGGGGAGGCATCAGGGTCATGTTAAGAGTGTGCCTAAATGAGTGGGAATTTATGTTCTGGGGCTTAGAGAGACACTTTCTGTCTCATCTCCGCAACAGATCAATTAGACTCTCCAGACTGACTTATCTCCACGCCTCATTTATGCACTAGAATGTCCTTATAGATGGAAGCACTGTGCCAAACCTACTCCCACATCCACTGACATAAGGCTCAGACACAATTATAAGCTTTACTTTCGAGTGCCATCAGGGTAATCTAAAAACCATTAGCTAACTATCTTCCAAGAATCAATGGAGGGTGATACGTAAAACCATTTGTGCACCTGCTAAGACAACTTCAGACAAATCTTGTGGGTTGGTAAAGTGATTAGCGAGGTCAAAAACGATGGACATTATTTTCAATTTCAAAGTGTCTAGAGAGGAGGTTCTTGAATCATTATAACATCACATTTTTACTGTACCTTACATTGGTCTGCAGAATCCACATCTGGAAAAATTCCTGCATAAAACCTAATGTATTTCAAGATGTAAGACACTAACGCGTCTCATGGCCAAGAAAGATAGCAGGAAGGTGGTGGACAACAGTCTTTCAGGTGTTAATAAACTGTCTAGTAAACACTTCACAGTGTGCTGCAGCTTCTTTATCTTAAAAGCTGCACTTAAAGATGCCTCAACATGCCTCAACATCTTCTAGCATGTAAATGACAGATGGAAACTAAACCCCTGTACCAAACTTTGCGCCTCCAAACTGCGCATGAATAGTCACCTAATCAGTTATATCGTCTTTCCCTTCCCTAGAACAGGAGTGGGCAATAATTTTGGCTTGAGGGCCACATCAGTATTTCGAAATTCAATGGAGGGCCGCTTAGTTTTCTTCAGACTGATTTGTTTGTCCAAATCTTTTTGTGGGACAGAAAAAAGGACAGTTATTTCTAAATGTATAGGTCCGTTATCATTTCCACATAGCATAGCCTGGAGTCATTTTTTAAATCCAAAATAAACATTTGTAGTGATGGTTTATTTTAAACCATTCTAGCACAGATACAAACTGCAACCAAGTTTCTACGTTCATAATGGTAATAAGTCACAAAACTGTTGCTTCTCATATTCCCAGAATCATCTGCTTGTGTGATGCACCCAAAGAAGACATTGATAACGATGAATGAGGAGGAGATGAAAACAGAAGGAACCACCCAGAACAGAGTTCGCTGGAGATGCACCATTGAAGACCTTTGCTTCACTAGGAGCTGAAAGGAATGATATAAGTAAGTACATTATACTGTACCACTGCCATCCCCAATTTAACATAGCAGAGGTGTGCAGGAAGACTAACAAAAAAACATAACTCATTTTGGCACTACTGTAACAGATGATTTAGAAGGCTGCAAATGTTGTGGACAGCGCAAATGTGGTATAGCTTTAATTGGCTAAGAACAGTTGAACCAAAAGTGAGAATCAGACGTGTGTGAATGATTTAGAATGAAGGACTGTTACTTTTCATTGCATTGTTTAGAATACTGTAAGAGTTCTTTATATTTTAGCCGTCTCTAATGAGAGTTTTGAGTTCCATCAAGCCTATATTCTTTTGTTTCTACTGTGTTCTAGAGCATTTTTCACACTTGGGTCCTGTGCCAACACAATGTTTAGGGCTCAGTTACAATAACATTGGCACAGCAAGCATTACATTCACATCTCTGGTGCCATGCCTAAAACCAATCTTCTGCTGTGTAACACATTGCACCATTTGCGTCTATAATATCTCTATTTAGCAAAACAACAGCAAGGAAACTACAGATCCAATATACATTGAGTGTGTGTTTATGTGTCCTTCATATGATGATTAATTTTCATCTAACATTTATTTGTATTTATTTTTCCATCTAACCAGAGAAAGATTGACTACTCCTGGAATGAGAAGGAGAAGACTGCCCAAAGTCAAGTTCGCTAGAGGCATAGTTGATGGCCTATGTTCCCCACAGGGCGATGGGCCTCAGTAAGTAAGCAATTAACCTTTATTTAAAGCAGGAAGAACCATGAAGAAAAATAATGTGTTTTCCAACAGAGACTTGGAATGAAGTTTCATTGGCATTAAAGTGGTGCAGAGGGTGTTAATGAATAATCCCAATCACAGTGAATTATTGACATGAGCTTTTTTTTCAATTTTTGCCTAAAATGACAAGGATATGCATATTCTTGATACAATTAGAAAGTAAACACTTTGCAGTTAGTAGAAATGTGAAATAAATGTAGGAAGAATATAACACATTAGATCTGGTAAAAGATAATACAAAGAAAAAAAACATGCATTTTGTAATGGTTGTCGTTGGTGGAAGAAGGAGAGGACCAAGGTGCAGCGTGGTACGTGTTCATGATCTTTTAATTACACTGAACACTAGAACAAAAAGAACAAAACGGAACAAACGAAACAGTCCTGTCTGGTACAGAGACAGACAACAACTACCCACAACTCAAGGGCGAAACCAGGCTACCTAAGTATGGTTCTCAATCAGAGACAACGATTGACAGCTGCCTCTGATTGGGAACCATACCAGGCCAAACACATAGAAATACAAACATAGAACAAAACATGGAATGCCCACCCCAACTCACACCCTGACCAACCTAAAATAGAGACATAAAAAAAGGAACTAAGGTCAGGACGTGACACATTTTCTATTTATTTTTTTGTTCCATCACTTTTTAAACACAAGAGAAAGGCCATTATATACCATAGGAGTCCAGGCGCAATTTACATTTTGGCCACTAGATGGCAGCAGTGAATGTGCAACGTTTTAGACTGATCCAATTAACCATTGCATTACTGTTCAAAATGTTGTATTAAGTCTGCCCAAATACGCCAAATTGGTCAATTGATACATTTTCATGCTTTCCACCTGGCTACCCCTAACCAGGCCAAAAGCTCTGAACCCCCCACAGCAACTTGCCCAAGCCTCCCCCCGCTTCTCCTTCACCCAAATCCAGATATAGGATGTTCTGAAAGAGCTGTAAAATCTGGACCCCTACAAATCAGCCGGGCTAGACAATCTGGACCCTCTATTTCTAAAATGATCCACCGAAATTGTTGCAACCCCTATTACTAGCCTGTTCAACCTCTCTTTTGTATCGTCTGAGATCCCTAAAGATTGGAAAGCTGCCGCGATCATCCCCCTCTTCAAAGGGGGATACACTCTAGACCCAAACTGTTACAGACCCATATCCATCCTGCCCTGCCTTTCTAAAGTCTTCAAAAGACAGGTTAACAAACAGATCACCAACCATTTCGAATCCCACTTTACCTTCTTCACTATGCAATCTTGTTTCCGAGCTGGTCATGGGTGCACCTCAGCCACGTTCAAGGTCCTAAACGATATCATAACCGCCATCGATAAAAGACAGTACTGTGCAGCCGTCTTCATCGACCTGGCCAAAGCTTTCGACTCTGTCAATCACCGCAATCACTCTGTCAATTATCGTCAGACTCAACAGCCTTGATTTCTCAAATGACTCATCTATAAGTCTTTGCAAGGTAAAGCCCTGCCTTATTTCAGCTCACTGGTCACCATAGCAACACCCACCCGATCCCCAAAGCCAACACCTCATTTGGCCGCCTTTCCTTCCAGTTCTCTGCTGCCAATGACTGAAGCTGAAGACTTATATCTCCCTCACTAACTTTAAGCATCCGCCCTAAGAGCAGCTTACCGATCACTGCACCTGTACATAGCCCATCTGTAAATAGCCCACCCAACTACCTCATCCCCATATTGTTATTTATTTTTGCTCTTATGCACATCAGTATCCCTACTTGCACATCATCATCTGCACATCTCTCACTCCAGTGTTAATGCTAAAATGTAATTATTTCGCCACTATGGCCTATTTATTGCCTTACCTCCCTAATCTTACTAGATTTGCACACACTGTATATATAATTTTATATTGTGTTATTGACTGTAGGTTTGTTTATCCCATGTGTAACTCTGTGTTGTTGTTTTTGTCAAACTGCTTTGCTTTATCTTGGCCAGGTCACAGTTGTAAATGAGAACTTGTTCTCAACTGGTCTACCTGGTTAAATAAAGGTGAAATGTATATATATATTTTTTTCAAGTACATAACTATAGAGAACATACAAAAATGATATGGTAATAAAAAATGTAAGTTTACTCACTCCCAGGAATGTCATAAATGATAATTAGCTTCCCTACAGAAAAGACACTAGCCGTCACACATCCTAATGGGGGGGGGGCAGACACAGCAGGGGTTCAAACTGTAGTACCCAGTTCCTACATTTGAATATAAAATTAGATTTGATCAAACAAAACTATGCTACATTTTATCTCTGGGACCCTCAGGATGACAAATCAGAGCAATATTACTGAATGTAAGTACATTATTTACCTTCAGAGGTGAATGTATCAAACCGGTTGCCGTGATAAAAGTTTTGTTGTTGTGCACTCTCCTCAAACAATAGTTATAGTTAGGACATAACGTTAGCTCATGTTAGCTAGCTAGCTAACGTTATTGTACTGTAGCTCATACAACGACAACAGTCAAACCCGGCTTTCTAATATTTACGTTAATTATTCTGAACTATAGCTAACTAATGTGACAGCTAACGTTATGGAAGCTATTCACAGAAGACCAAAATTGTCTTCATTATTCATTAGTATTTTATATTACTATATAAATTATTTCGATACATATTCAGAGCCAAACATCAACCCAACTTACCTTTTGAACTGTTGTCGCATGAGCGTTTGCAAAGTTTCCTGAAGAACTCCAGCAACAATGGGGGTTCCTCGATGAACTCCACCTCCTAAGAAGTGTTTTGAAGAACCTTTTGGAGCTGTTTTTCATTACCAAGAACCCCAAGGTTCTTTGAGGATCTTGAGGATCTTAGAAGAACCGATAATCTTTTAGAGTGTAGCTACTGTAAATTGGACAGTGCAGTTAGATTAACAATAATTTAAGCTTTCTGCCCATATGACACTGGCCTTGCATATCTATGTCCCCCTAACACACACACACACACACACACACACACACACACACACACACACACACACACACACACACACACACACACACACACACACACACACACAGGGTCCCTGGTTCGAGCCCAGGTAGGGGCGAGGAGAGGGACGGAAGCTATACTGTTACACACACTGACCTATAAACCCCCAGGCAGGCATTTTCCCCCTCACATCCCACCCCCAGTACATGACTGCTGCCCTCCCACCCCGCTACAGGACTTGCATATCAAGTGCGTGTGATATAACAGTGTGTGGTGTCTGCACACATTAACCTGGTAGTCAAAAGACAGCAAAGGCTCTCCCTTGCCACAAAGGAAGAACTTTAGTGCTGTTGATATTAATGTGTGTTAGTACTGCTGGAGGTGAGTTGCCATGGCAACGAGCACTAAAAAAGTGTGTTTGCTATGTTTCTCTCTGAATAGATGATTAGAAATATGTTTGGACCAATGCACCTTCTAATAAAAACATGAATGTGAAAAACCAAAGCAGGATACCATTGAAAAATGTACTGACTGGGAGCTTTTAATAGCAGCGCCTATCACCTAATCACGTCCATTAATCACATTTAAATAATTACAGGATAATTAACAACAATTTATGACAGAATAAGACTCCAGAATGAAAGAATAAGACATGATTTAGCTAATATTGAAGAATATGCAAGATATCATATCAATTATTTTTTAAAGATACCACATTTCATGCAGCAAAATATGTGAGTGTGTGTGATAGAGAGAGAGAGAGAGAGAGAGCGAGCGAGAGAGAGCGCGAGAGCTTTAGGGAGGGGGTTCTACAATGGGAGGAGACTCGTATGATGTTCGACTCAATTCATCTTTCCCAGCAGCGCAAATTTTCAGAGCGCGCACAGCTAATCATAGAATAATCGGTGTCGACTGCGCACGCTCAACAATTCATTTTTGGGCACTCTAGAAAACACCAACCACCGGAATGAGTGAACGATTTGCCTACACTCCCATCATTTTATGTCCATTATTTTATTGCTTTGAGTAGAATGATTTTGCTTTTCTCCGCTGCAGCTTTTGCTTTGGATGGCATTCTATCTCAAGAAATGACGAGCCCCTCTTCTCTCACAGAAGCATAGCATTTCTCTGCAAGAGAGAGACATACAAGCCCTATGCAGGTGAGCATTAGGCGAGCTAACTATAGAATGTCGCTTTGCATTTCTTTATTTAGTGTCTAGTGTTACTTGGAAAGTTAGGATTTTTGTTGTTGTTGCATCGAGCAAATCGGACACACAAAGAATACGAAGAAAAACGCAGCAAGAGTCGAGAATCATAAGAGGACCTCTCGCGCAAGCCTCAACATCTCACCAAGTCTCACCCTCATACCTCAGGAAAAATGTCATCTCAAACTAGAGTCAAGAAGGACAAGGAGATCATAGGAGAATATGAAACGCAAGTCAAAGGTGGGTAATAAATGATATGCAAATTAAGAAAGGTTTGATCTTGTGTATGCATAAATAACCGTGCAAGCTAAATGACACATGGAACACAAGTGGGGACGCATATAGGCTACTGTATTTTGAAACAAATAGTTGCAATAATACATTTCAATGAATCATAAGTAAATAACGTTTTGCTTTTGAGACTTTGCCTACTTTGTCCCCTTACCAGTTCTGAGTGCAGCAGACTGAGAGTCCATCACTAGTTGGATCTTTTATGCCTGATATAAGTTAGGTTACTTATTGGGTCAACCTAGTCTCAGAGCATTTCATATTATTCTGTATGTAAATCAGATCTCTCCATTTAGTATGATATGTTACGTTTCATATGGTATGTATTAATTTGTGGATTTCCAAATCTATTTTGTATGATATGTTACGAATTACAATTCGTATGATATGTTACGAATTACAATTCATATGATATGTTACGAGTTTGAAAAATGTACAATATTTTAAGAATTTGCAAAACCTCTGATATGTTATGAATTACAATTTGTTGTTGCTAACATTGACTAGGTGATTAATGCGAATGTTAGCTAGCGGGCTAATGCTAGGGGTTAGTGTTAAGGTTAGGAATTAGATTAAAGAGTTAAGGGAAGGGTTAGATAAAATAATTAGGGGAAGGGTTAGTTAACATGCTAAGTATTTGCAAAGTTGCTAAAAAAGTAGTAAGAAGTTAAAGTTGTCCGTGATGAGATTTGAACAACCAACCTTTTGACCCTACTTTAGTTTTTGCCTTGAGTAACCTTCTGTTTTATGTAACCCTACCTAACATGAAATATATTGTAACGACCCTGGGTTTATAAGCGCAGATATCGACTCTGCCGCTCGAGCATGCTTTTCCGGCACAGTCGATAGCGCGCTGGACTTCGGGCTAGAAGGTGGAGGGTTTGAGACCTGCTCCCTGCTATTTCATTACATTGGTGTCAGAAGTGATCGGATCTTGCATCCCCGACAGTGCGTGTGCTTGGCCGGTGAGCGTGTTCCTATAAGACGTGGAGTCACAAGCTAGCGCGCGAGGATGCACTCTTTGAAAGGAGGGAGTAGTGTCACAAACTTGTGTTTATAAGCGAGGAAATCGACTCTGCCGCATGAGCATGCTTTTGCGACACAGTCGATAGCGCTATGGACTTCGGGCTATAGAACGTCGAGGCTTCGAGACCTGCTCCCTGCCTGTTTCATTACAATATTACTAATTTGAGTGTTCAAAATGTATGTTTACTATGTTACGTCTAGTATATATGAGACCAGGCAGATTGGGTTGGCATTGGTGGTTGGTTTGGTCACCTTCATCATCAGCGCCACTATTCTTTGTAGCTATTTTGCAGGTGATATGTCAATGATCTTCTGTCGGGCCTATTGATTAGGGCCCATTAATAAGGCCAGTGGATATGTGGGAGAGACCACAAATGTTTGAATGTTTCCTCCTTATGATGACGGCCGGTTCTGATACAGTCTGGATTCGAACCAGGTTGTCTGTAGTGATGCCTCAAGCACTGAGATGCAGTAGTACTTTAGACCACTGCACCACTCGGGAGCCAGATATGACAGCTATGATGGTATGAGGGCCAGATTGGGAATATAGCAATGACACCGGGGTTAACATCCCTATTATTACGATAATTGCCATGGGATCTTTAGTGACCACAGAGATTCAGGACACCCATTTAATGTCCCATCTGAAAGACAGCACCCTACACAGGGTAATGTCCCCAATCACTGACCTGGGGCATTCAAATATTTTCAGACCAGAGGAAAAAGTGCCTCCTACTGGCCCTCCAACACCACTTCCAGCAGCATCTGATCTCCCATTGAGGGACCAACCCTGCTTAGCTTCAGAGGCAAGAAAGCAGTGGTATGCAGGGTGGCACGCACACACAGACAGACAGATTCATGATTAATAAAGTAATCTACATTATATTGCATGTGTCACCTTCGGAATAGGGTACAAACAAATATCCCAGCTCTCTGATTGTCATTATAATTAAATATAAACATACATACCCCTACAGTATGTGCTTTTCAGCAATCTGGCTGATGCTTATCAAGTGACAGAGCACCCTCGGAGCATCAAGCTAGTGTGTGTGTGTGTCTGTGTGTGTGTGTGTGAGAGAGAGGGGGGAGGGGAAGGGGGTCTTTGCTATCTGTGCTGTGACTGAACAGCATTGCAGGTCTTGTGGGGTCTGTATTCAGGCTTATGTGGCTTCTGCTCTGAACAGATGTTTTACCCTATCATGGTATCTAACACATCTCCCCAGAGTCCAGGCAGCTGACACTCACAGGGGACATATCTAGGTCTGACTGATGGGTCTTCTCATGTGGATGATAGGCTCTTAAGGTGTTATGAAATAAAAAGATACAGATGTTGTTTTTCATGCTGCTTATAGTGAAATGTTATGATAATGTCTTTGAATCTTTATGCCCTGTTGTGTTTTTGCCTCTTGGTTCTTTTGACCAATCACATCAGATCTTTTCATGTAAGCACTTTTTCAGAGCTGATCTGACTGGTCAAAAGACCAATTAGTGAAAAAAACATCCAAATTGGGCTGCCTGTCTAAACACAGCGTTAGAGAATGTATAAATATATTATGGTCACATACACCAGGTAGTGTGTTGCTTTACAAGATCAGCCATAGTAGTAGAGCACCCCAGGAGCAAATTAGGTTTAAGTGCCTTGCACAAGGGCACATCAGCAGATTTTTCACCTTGTCAGCTCTGGTTTTTGAACCAATGACTTTTCTGTTACTTGCCCAACGCTCTAACCACTAGGCTACCTACCGCACTAGACCCTAATTAGGCAAAAGTAGGTTTAGTTTATTTGACAGAATGTCTTACTCTGGGCGATACAGTATTAAACGCCTGGTGACAATACTGTAGCTGTTCATATGATCTGTGATCAATTAGACTGAATGTGTTTACTCTCACTGTTCACACCCTATAATAGTGTGGATGAACACACTTTGGCTGGCATCAACTGGCCTTCTGTTGCCTGGACCTGCCTCACTGCACCTTTCTGTGCATAGTTCTGTTTCATTGATTTCAAAGTCTGGGATTATCTCTAATTTAGTAATGGATCACCGACTGAGAGATTGGATTTGTGATTTAGGCCTGAGATAAAGACTGTTAGGGAATTCTGTTGGGGTTGACGCTGGGGATTTTGTATCTTATTATTGTCAAGCATGTCAATCTGTTATTCACCATGTTTATCACTGGGCTGGGCGAGACATGTTTTCAATGATGATGATATCAATTAGAGGTCGACCGATTATGATTTTTCAATGCCGATACCGATTATTGGAGGACCCCCCCAAAAAATCCAATACCGATTAATCGGCCGATTTGTAAAAATGTATTTGTAATAATGACAATTGCAACAATACTGAATGAACACATATTTTAACTTAATATAATACATCAATACAAATCAATTTAGCCTCAAATAAATAATGAAACATGGTTTAAATAATGCTAAAACAAAGTGTTGGAGAAGAAAGTAAAAGTGTAATATGTGCCATGTAAAAAAGCCAACATTTAAGTTCCTTGCGCAGAACATGAGAACATATGAATGGTGGTGGTTCCTTTTAACATGAGACTTCACTATTCCAAGGTAAGAGGTTTTAGGTTGTAGTTAATATAGTATTTATAGGACTATTTCTCTCTATACCATTTGTATTTCATATACCTTTTACTATTGGATGTTCTTATAGGCACTTTAGTATTGCCAGTGTAACAGTATAGCTTCCGTCCCTCTCCTCATCCCTACCTGAACTCGAACCAGGAACACATCGAGAACAGCCACACTCAAAGCAGCGTTACCCATCGGTTACACCAGCCTAATCTCAGGAGTTGATAGGCTTGAAGTCATAAACAGCGCTGTGCTTGCGAAGAGCTGCTGGCAAAATGCACAAAAGTGCTGTTTGAATGAATGCTTACGAGCCTGCTGCTGCCTACCATCGCTCAGTCAGACTGCTCTATCAAATATCAAATCATAGACTTAATTATAACATAATAACATACAGAAATACGAGCCTTTGGTCAATAATATGGTCGAATCGGAAACTATCATTTCGACAACAAAACGTTTATTATTTCAGTGAAATACGGAACCGTTCGGTATTTTATCTAACGGGTGGCATCCCTAAGTCTAAATATTCCTGTTACATTGTACAACCTTCAATGTTATGTCATAATTACGTAAAATTCTGGTAAATTAGTTCGCAATGAGCCAGGCTGCCCAAACTGTTGCATATACCCTGACTCTAGAGAAGTGACACAATTTCACCTGGTTAATATTGCCTGCTAACCTGGATTTCTTTTAGCTAAATATGCAGGTTTAAAAATATATACTTCTGTGTATTGATTTTAAGAAAGGCATTGGTGTTAATGGTTAGGTACAGTCGTGCAACGATTGTGCTTTTTTCGCAAATGCGCTGTTGTTAAATCATCCCCCTGCGTTGCATCGATTATATGCAACACAGGACACGCTAGCGTTGCATCGATTATATGCAACACAGGACACGCTAGATAAACTAGTAATATCATCAACCATGTGTAGTTAACTAGTGATTATGATTGATTGATTGTTTTTAATAAGATAAGTTTAATGCTAGCTAGCTTCTAATGCATTCGTGTAAGTGGCAGGCTCCTCGTGGAGTGCAATGAGATGCAGGTGTTTAGAGCGTTGGACAAGTTAACCGTAAATTTGCAAGATTGAATCCCAGAGCTGACAAGGTAAAAATCTGTCGTTTCTTCCCCTGAACAAGGCAGTTAACCCACCGTTCGTAGGCTGTCATTGAAAATAAGAATGTGTTCTTAACTGACTTGCCTAGTTAAATAAAGGTGTAAAATCGTCTTCCAAAAATACCGATTTCCGATTGTTATGAAAACTTGAAATCGGCCCAAATGAATCGGCCATTCCGATTAATCGGTCAACCTCTAATATCAATGATGCAATTTCACCCAGTGCCGTCCTAGATAATCCAGCCCTGTGCTGCTGTCACTGTGTTCCTATGCATTTCAGGGTAGTGGCCGTGGGGTGTGAAATTCAAAGGAGGCAAATAAGAGATGGAGCTTGATCATTAAGAATAATGAAGAGGGAGAGAGAGATAATCTGTCTTGATCAATGTGAACTGTATTCTACTACTGTAAAAATGGGAAGACAGGGAATATTTTAGCATGCTTCATGAAATGCTGTAAATAATGTAAGCCATCCAAATGAACCATGAAGGGAGAGAGGCTGCAGGTTGCCTAGCAGTTAGAGCTCCAAAAGGTTGCTTGTTCGAATCCCCAAGTTTTTTTAAAAACAACTCATATAGCACTGTAACAGTAATCAAAATGCAATAAATATATACAGTGGGGCAAAAAAGTATTTAGTCAGCCACCAATTGTGCAAGTTCTCCCACTTAAAAAGATGAGAGAAGCCTGTCATTTTCATCATAGGTACACTTCAACTATGACAGACAAAATGAGGAAAACAATTCCGGAAAATCACATTGTAGGATTTTCTATGAATTTATTTGCAAATTATGGTGGAAATTAAGTATTTGGTCAATAACAAAAGTTTATCTCAATACTTTGTTATATACCCTTTGTTGGCAATGACAGAGGTCAAACATTTTCTGTAAGTCTTCACAAGGTTTTCACACACTGTTGCTGGTATTTTGGCCCATTCCTCCATGCAGATCTCCTCTAGAGCAGTGATGTTTTGGGGCTGTTGCTGGGCAACACGGACTTTCAACTCCCTCCAAAGATTTTCTATGGGGTTGAGATCTGGAGACTGGCTAAGCCACTCCAGGACCTTGAAATGCTTCTTACGAAGCCACTCCTTTGTTGCCCGGGCGGTGTGTTTGGGATCATTGTCATGCTGAAAGACCCAGCCACGTTTCATCTTCAATGCCCTTGCTGATGGAAGGAGGTTTTCACTCAAAATCTCACGATACATGGCCCCATTCATTCTTTCCTTTACACGGATCAATCGTCCTGGTCCCTTTGCAGAAAAACAGCCCCAAAGCATTATCTTTCCACCCCCATGATTTACAGTAGGTATGGTGTTCTTTGGAAGCAACTCAGCATTCTTTGTCCTCCAAACACGACGAGTTGAGTTTTTACCAAAAAGTTCTATTTTGGTTTCATCTGACCATATGACATTCTCCCAATCTTCTTCTGGATCATTCAAATGCTCTCTAGCAAACTTCAGACGGGCCTGGACATGTACTGGCTTAAACAGGGGGACACGTCTGGCACTGCAGGATTTGAGTCCCTGGCGGCGTAGTGTGCTACTGATGGTAGGCTTTGTTACTTTGGTCCCAGCTCTCTGCAGGTCATTCACTAGGTCCCCCCGTGTGGTTCTGGGATTTTTGCTCACCGTTCTTGTGATCATTTTGACCCCACGGGGTGAGATCTTGCGTGGAGCCCCAGATCGAGGGAGATTATCAGTGGTCTTGTATGTCTTCCATTTCCTAATAATTGCTCCCACAGTTGATTTCTTCAAACCAAGCTGCTTACCTATTGCAGATTCAGTCTTCCCAGCCTGGTGCAGGTCTACAATTTTGTTTCTGGTGTCCTTTGACAGCTCTTTGGTCTTGGCCATAGTGGAGTTTGGAGTGTGACTGTTTGAGGTTGTGGACAGGTGTCTTTTATACTGATAACAAGTTCAAACAGGTGCCATTAATACAGGTAACGAGTGGAGGACAGAGGAGCCACTTAAAGAAGACGTTACAGGTCTGTGAGAGCCAGAAATCTTGCTTGTTTGTAGGTGACCAAATACTTATTTTCCACCATAATTTGCAAATAAATTCATAAAAAATCCTACCATGTGATTTTCAGGATTTTTTTTCTCATTTTGTCTGTCATAGTTGCAGTGTACCTATGATGAACATTGCAGGCCTCTCTCATCTTTTTAAGTGGGAGAACATGCACAATTGGTGGCTGACTAAATACTTTTTTTGCCCGACTGATGTACAGCACTAGATACAGTATATTAGAGTGAGCTTCATATGTCAAGAATCCAGTATATAAATAAATATCTGGTGTGTATAAACAGTGTAACTAAATACAAAGAACAGTGGTAGAAATATTAGAATGATGGAAGCCTTGCTCTTGTTCCATAAAGCCTGGCTGTGTGTAAGACAAGAAAGTAAGGGAGAGACTGATGTTCATATCAAATCAAATCAAATCAAATTTATTTATATAGCCCTTCGTACATCAGCTGATATCTCAAAGTGCTGTACAGAAACCCAGCCTAAAACCCCAAACAGCAAACAATGCAGGTGTAAAAGCACGGTGGCTAGGAAAAACTCCCTAGAAAGGCCAAAACCTAGGAAGAAACCTAGAGAGGAACCAGGCTATGTGGGGTGGCCAGTCCTCTTCTGGCTGTGCCGGGTAGAGATTATAACAGAACATGACCAAGATGTTAAAATGTTCATAAATGACCAGCATGGTCGAATAATAATAAGGCAGAACAGTTGAAACTGGAGCAGCAGCACAGTCAGGTGGACTGGGGACAGCAAGGAGTCATCATGTCAGGTAGTCCTGGGGCACGGTCCTAGGGCTCAGGTCCTCCGAGAGAGAGAGAAAGAAAGAGAGAATTAGAGAGAGCATATGTGGGGTGGCCAGTCCTCTTCTGGCTGTGCCGGGTGGAGATTATAACAGAACGTGGCCAAGATGTTCAAATGTTCATAAATGACCAGCATGGTTGAATAATAGTAAGGCAGAACAGTTGAAACTGGAGCAGCAGCATGGCCAGGTGGACTGGGGACAGCAAGGAGTCATCATGTCAGGTAGTCCTGGGACATGGTCCTAGGGCCCAGGCCAGTTGAAACTGGAGCAGCAGCATGGCCAGGTGGACTGGGGACAGCAAGGAGTCATCATGTCAGGTAGTCCTGGGGCATGGTCCTAGGGCTCAGGTCCTCCGAGAGAGAGAAAGAAAGAGAGAAGGAGAGAATTAGAGAACGCACACTTAGATTCACACAGGACACCGAATAGGACAGGAGAAGTACTCCAGATATAACAAACTGACCCTAGCCCCCCGACACATAAACTAATGCAGCATAAATACTGGAGGCTGAGACAGGAGGGGTCAGGAGACACTGTGGCCCATATATGTAGAAATCCTCCTCATCACTCTTTCTCAGCTGCTCAAACACACGGAGGGTCTCCAGCCACCAACACACAGGGGCTCTGACAGCAGTTAGTTAACAATGGCAGCTTTCTCTTTCTCTAGTGCCCAGACACTTTTTGCTACCAAAATTAGATTCAGTTTGTGAAGTGGCACATGTCATATGGTGAGTTATTGCACTTTGGGATTGGATGATACACAAGAAAGAGAGAGGATTGATGATCAGCGGTGCCTTTCTGATAGGCCATGACAAAGCACAGCTGGCTCCTGCAAGGTTGCTTGGTTTCTATTGCTAGAACATTGCTAGAATGGTGTCAGTGAATCACTGAATGACATTAATAGTAATTTGAGCTCACGAGGATGAACATGTTTGATTTCAATCACTTTTTGACTGCATCCATTTTCATTTGAATGAAACTTTCCATACATGTTTGCCCATGGTAGAAGTGGTCAGAAAGCCAAAACATTTAAGGGATTGTAAGTAAGCATTTCACGGTCACCTGTTGTATTCAGCGCATGTGATAAACAAAATTTGATTTGATTTGATTTTGAGATCTGAAAGCACTTACTTAGACACACTCAACAGATGAGTTTCTCTCTCGTGCGTCTCTCACACCTCCTTTGCTAAGGAAAATAATCGCCTCATCCAGAAAGAGTCATCAATTATTCACTGCAATCCTTCTCAGTGTTTGCCAAGACTGACTTGTAAGTCCAGATCAGAGACAGTACAGTGGTGATGAGAGACAAGACCAGGGCATCGTCATGTAATAATTAGCATCCTGCTGTGCTGTGAGTCCTGGGCCAGTGTGAAAGGCTGGAAATCAGGAATACCTAGAATTGGGAATCGACTACTGAGGCCACTGGGACCAGACAGTACTGCCAGTTGAGACAATATAAGAGAGCAGAGCAGGACCCTGGAGACCCCATCCATAGACAGACTGGATTTTGTCTTAATGTCAGTGCTGTGATCTGTTCTGCTGTGGGGCTCACCTGTGGAGCACAATGGAGCAATTCACAAAACACAGCCTAACATCTCCCCTTTGCTCCACAGTCATGAGCCTCAGACATTCCATGGGGCTACTTGTTAAAACAATCCTCTACACATGATTTCATCATCGAGCCATAGTGCAGTATAATGTATGTGTGATGGTAAGTGAATGTATAAGCCAGGGGTGTCAAACTCATTTTTCCCACAGGCCGTATTCGGTCTTCACTGAGATCCGTAGAGCTACACTTAAAATGGATGATATTTGCTGGTCGTCAAAATTAGCCATTAGTTCTCTAACTATCACTTTTGCAATTTTCAATACTCCCTGAGTATCTAGCCTTCATTTTGATTGACTGTTAGCAAGCTGGACAGAGTGAAATGACAATAACAGTAGGTCCATGATAATTTCTACAGAGTTTCGATTTGGTTTTAGTAATTTCAATGTCGATTATAATACTTGTTTTACTCAAACCACCCGCAGGCCGGATTGAATGGGCTCATAGGCCAAGAAGATGATTTAGCTCCACAGTGCTCTTGATCTAATACATCCATCTAGAGTAGACTGCTAGAAAGTAACACCACCTACGATTAGTCACTTGACAAATGTGCTCTTCTAGATCTTCAGTAATGTATAATGGGAGTCTTTGCTGCGATGCTACAATAAATCTCTTCTGTGCTGCTAATAGCTGTCTCAGCTAATTGGTGTTTTCATTCATTATCAATGTTTTATGGCACGTGCTTTATTGCTATATCATATTGTTAATCAGCCAGGTCCAAGGATAATTAGGAGTTTATTAATAGTTTGTACTTTTTCTCTCTTCTTATTAAGTGAAGTAGGTCTAGCTAAGAGTTGGCAGTTTGCTGTTGCTAATGTTACTGGTTGCAGGACGTCAGTGTTATTTTAGCACTCCTCACCGCTGGCCATCTCAGAGACAGAGAGGTTAAATCATCTGAAAAGTAGAGTGGTCCCGCTGTGTCCTCCATGGAAATTCCTTGGCTAGGAACTAATGTGGCCTCAAGACCATGCAATCATTTCCCCTGCCTGGCTGTGCTCCCAGAGCACACACTTTATTTAGGATTTTCTGTAATGGTTTTTGGGGCTTTTGTCTCACTTACAATTCTTTCGAGCACATAAAACTGACTGCACGCTGAGTTGTGTGAGATCATGTATTGAAATGGCAGTAAGTATTAAGGAAAATTCAATCTCATTCCAGTCGTATACTGACTGTAGGCCAATGTGTACTACATCAATGCCGAGGCAAACATAACGCTTGAACCTGGGGACTAATCTGTTATTGTAACAGACAAATGAGAAAGTAATACTCTACAGATCACACATTAAACAGAAGCCTTTGCT
Organism: Oncorhynchus nerka; assembly: GCF_034236695.1. Classification (NCBI taxonomy): domain Eukaryota; kingdom Metazoa; phylum Chordata; class Actinopteri; order Salmoniformes; family Salmonidae; genus Oncorhynchus; species Oncorhynchus nerka. The sequence continues at coordinate 67,547,126 of NC_088397.1, read as the reverse complement.
TTTCAACAAAGGCCTGATTATTTATGTAATCCATGGAAAATGTCTACAAACTAGCAATTTGTTGTGAGCAGCTGCAGTCACTTCAGATTTGGCCAATTGGGACCAGGACAACTACAGTAGAGAAAACACTGATTGCATTGGCTAAATTGGCCAACACATTGACCTTTATGGTGAAGCAGGGCCTTATCATAGTTTACAGTGATCTAATGTAGACCAGTGCTTCACGATGGTGGTTTGGAACTTGGGGACCATAGACATCATATAAACTACTGGTTGGTACTCACGGCCCAATTCCTTCACACTATGCTCAGTACGCTGTGGCCAGAAATCTTGTTTTGATTATTATGTGGATTATGGCACAGAAAACTAATGACAACTGATCTAGAATAGTTATTAATGCCAAATATTCATACTGTTGATTATGGTTGGTTATCAACAAAGGGGGAAAAAAACCCGGATACATAATCAGTGGTGGAAAATTGTTATACTTGAGTAAAAGTAAAGAAACATTAATAGAAAATGACTCAAGCATAACCCAAAACAAACAAAAGACAACTATTGTAAAATATACTGTGTCCGTAAAATGTATATAGTGCGTATAAGCTGGAAGTGTTTATGTCCATTAGTTTACTCCAATTATGGGAGGGGTGGTAGGGTTCGGGGAAAATAATAAAGGAAAATATCTTTATTTTTACTATTTTCTACATTGTAAGATAATAGTGAAGACACCAAAACTATTAAATAACACATGGAATCATGTAGTAACCAAAAAAGTGTTAAACAAATCCAAATATATTTTATATTTGAGATTCTTCAAAGTAGCTACCCTTTGCCTTGATGACAGCTTTGCACACTCTTGGAATTCTCCCAACCAGCTTCATGAGGTAGTCACCTGGAATGCATTTCAATTAACAGGTGTGCCTTGTTAGACAATCAGCTGTGTTGTGACAAGGTAGGGTTGGTATACAGAAGATATGTCACACTGACCATTATTTGAGTTGTTTGTTTCTATGTTTTGTTTGGTCGGGGTGTGATATGAGTGGGCATTCTATGTTGCATGTCTATGTTATGTTGCATGTTAGCACAGTGTTTCTATAGCAGTCACGTTCGTCTTGTTAGTTTGTTTGTTTTGTTTAGTGTACTTTGTGTTTTTTCGTCAAGCTTTGGTCTACTCCATACGACGATCGTGACAAGATGGCCCTATTTGGTAAAAGACCAGGTCCATATTATGGCAAGAACTGTTCAATTTTTTAATTTTTTAAATTTTTTATTTCACCTTTATTTAACCAGGTAGGCTAGTTGAGAACAAGTTCTCATTTGCAACTGCGACCTGGCCAAGATAAAGCATAGCAGTGTGAACAGACAACACAGAGTTACACATGGAGTAAACAATTAACAAGTCAATAACACAGTAGAAAAAAAATGGGCAGTCTATATACAATGTGTGCAAAAGGCATGAGGAGGTAGGCGAATAATACAATTTTGCAGATTAACACTGGAGTGATAAATGATCAGATGGTCATGTACAGGTAGAGATATTGGTGTGCAAAAGAGCAGAAAAGTAAATAAATAAAAAACAGTATAAAAACAGTATGGGAATGAGGTAGGTGAAAATGGGTGGGCTATTTACCAATAGACTATGTACAGCTGCAGCGATCGGTTAGCTGCTCGGATAGCTGATGTTTGAAGTTGGTGAGGGAGATAAAAGTCTCCAACTTCAGCGATTTTTGCAGTTCGTTCCAGTCACAGGCAGCAGAGTACTGGAACGAAAGGCGGCCAAATGAGGTGTTGGCTTTAGGGATGATCAGTGAGATACACCTGCTGGAGCGCGTGCTACGGATGGGTGTTGCCATCGTGACCAGTGAACTGAGATAAGGCGGAGCTTTACCTAGCATGGACTTGTAGATGACCTGGAGCCAGTGGGTCTGGCGACGAATATGTAGCGAGGGCCAGCCGACTAGAGCATACAAGTCGCAGTGGTGGGTGGTATAAGGTGCTTTAAGAAAAGACAAACAACAGTCCATAATTACTTAAAGACATGAAGGTCAGTCAATCTGTTTCTTCAAATGCAGTAGCAAAAACCATCAAGCGCAATGATGAAAATGTCTCTCATGAGGAATGTCACAGGAAAGGAAGACCCAGAGTTACCTCTGCTGCAGAGGATATGTGCATTAGAGTTACCAGCCTCAGAAATTGCAGCCCAAATAAATGTTTCACAGAGTTCAAGTAACAGACACATTTCAACATCAACTGTTCAGAGGGGACTGCATGAATCAGGCCTTCATGGTCGAATTGCTGCAAAGAAACCACTACACAAGGACACCGATAAGAAGAAGAGACTTTCTTGGTCCAAGAAACATGAGCAATGGACATTAGACTGGTGGAAATCTGTCCTTAGCAAAACATACAGACACTCTCAACTTCGCATATTTCAAATGAAATGTCATCATTGTTAAACCAAAGCTCATAGTCAATAAAATCAGCAAGCCTAAAACTAAGATTGAGACGGAGTGATATGAAATAACAAAGCACATGCCTTGTTAAGCACATTCACTTTTTACATGTGCCAGCAGCGCAGCCATGACAAATTTGGCTGCGCTGGAAACAATTATTCCATGTCAAAGACTTCAAATTATTCTATGTTTTATTGCAATACAATAAAGCTTTAAAGCAACTGTCCAATGTTTCCAGATTTCTATGAAATATGACCAATAATTAATTACAATAGGAGGGAAATAGTTTTCCTTCCAAAAAAATGGTAATCGGGTATGTTTAAAAGCAACTTTTCTGTGTTGGAATGGTGTGGGTGTCCCTAGGGCTGTGGTGGTCAATACATTTTGTCAGCCGGTTATTGTCATGCAAAAGACTGCCCGTCTCACGGTCATTGACCATTAATAAACAAACACATTTAGCATCTGCAGGCCTCCACGCATACAGCTGCACAAGCCACTGATGAGTGCCTTTCGAACATCTACTGTCACACCCTGATCAGTTTCACCTGTCCTCATTATTGTCTCCACCCCCTCCAGGTGCCGCTTGTTTTCCCCAGTGTATTTATCCCTGTATTTCCTGTCTCTCTGCGCCAGTTCGTCTTGTACGTTAGTCAAGTCAACCAGTGTATTTTTCCCATACTCCTTTTGCTATTCTCTTTTTGATAGTCCTCCCAGTTTTGACACCTGCCTGACTCTGGACTTCTTTACCACCTGCCTGATCATCCTGCCTGGCCTGATGTTGATTCTACCTGCCTGATCATCCTGCCTGGCCTGACGTTGATTCTACCTGCCTGATCATCCTGCCTGGCCTGACGTTGATTCTACCTACCTGATCATCCTGCCTTGCCTGACGTTGATTCTGCCTGCCTGATCATCCTGCCTTGCCTGACGTTGATTCTGCCTGCCTGATCATCCTGCCTTGCCTGACGTTGATTCTACCTGCCTGATCATCCTGCCTGGCCTGACGTTGATTCTACCTGCCTGATCATCCTGCCTGGCCTGACGTTGATTCTGCCTGCCTGATCATCCTGCCTGGCCTGACGTTGACTCTGCCTGCCTGATCATCCTGCCTGGCCTGACGTTGATTCTACCTGCCTGATCATCCTGCCTTGCCTGACGTTGATTCTGCCTGCCTGATCATCCTGCCTTGCCTGACGTTGATTCTACCTGCCTGATCATCCTGCCTGGCCTGACGTTGATTCTGCCTGCCTGATCATCCTGCCTTGCCTGACGTTGATTCTACCTGCCTGATCATCCTGCCTGGCCAGACGTTGATTCTGCCTGCCTGATCATCCTGCCTGGCCTGACGTTGACTCTGCCTGCCTGATCATCCTGCCTGGCCTGACGTTGACTCTGCCTGCCCTTCGGTATCTCTCGGACTCTGAACTGGTTTTGATCCTTTTGCCTGTCCACGACCAGTCTCCTGTCTTCCCCTGTTGAATTAATAAATATTGTAAGACTCCAACCATCTGCCTCCTGTGTCTGCATCTGGGTCTCGCCTTGTGTCATGATATCTACAGTCTAATAAATTGAATATACACCATCACAATAAATCCATGATTTCTTTTAGGAAGGTCTAAAGAAACATTATGGTGATATGCTATCTGGCTATGTGCCATGCCATCGGCAGTAGGCTTGTTCATTTAGCACACAAGATATGTCCTGTGTCCTGTGCCATTATTTTATATTACATGTAGATATAGAGTTATTTGGCAACTTCAGTTGAGAATGATACAAACCTTATAATGTCTTAGAAATCAAAACATATATGGGCTACATGGTGCGACTACAGGCTACTGATGTTTTGAGAAAGTCGCAAAAAAAGCTTGTGCTCTGTTCCTTGCCTCAGGCTGCACATGCTGTTCTCTCATCAGGTGATGATATTTTCACCCATCAGACTATTCTAAATGTTGTCTTTACTAGTAGGCTATGTAAAATTAGTTTTGATATAGACTGGCCTATTATCAAATGGGCAAGAACAAGGGCAAGTCAAAAAAGACATGTCATCCATAAGCACTGGAATAGCGAAGGCCCCTTTCCCGCAGGTATGTTTTTCACTCATGTCAGGTAGTGACAGGTGATATTCTGCCACAAGTCTGTATGCCATGGGCTCTCCAACCTTATTCCTACAGCTACCCAGTGCTTCATTTGGGAAACCAAGTGAAATCTGTTTGGTACATCAATAGTAACATGTTTTCACAACAAAACACTGTTGACAGCCCCTCTGCCCGCTGTAGAAAGGAATGAAGGATAGAGAGGAGGAGATGGAAACTCACTGTGGTGAGATATTCTGTAGCTAAAGGCAATGGGTCAGCCTATTAATTATGAAAATACAAAAAATGCCCTATTTCTAGGCTATTCAAAATCAGATACAAATCCACTATCTGAATTTGTTTCATTTAGGCTAGACCAATTATTTACCAGGTCACCTGTGCTAGCAAGACAGAGGGCCTGGGTTCGAGCCTCTGTGTGTGCCAAATCAGGAGGAAGTGGTAGTCGATAGGAAAGCAGAGCGACGTCCTTTACATTGGGTGTATACCGGTCATTAATAATATTCATGAGAGTAGAACGCTGATTGGCCAGCACATCCTCTATGAGGAAATAGCAAGCATTTTTTAAATGATCTGTTTGAGGTGAGGGTTTTTTAAAGTGTTTTTTTCTTCAATTTATGCTTTGTCCACAAATATACAAATATAGTATAGGATGAGTCAACAACATTATTTGGGTATGAGTAAACAGAATATATTAACTTTTAAAAGTGAGATTTTTACTGGACAGTTACTTTAAAAGTTATTTGCTAAGGCAAAACAGAAGAACACAGGGACAATCCCAAAAATATATAGGCATAGTGGTGTCCTCTTCCAAGCTAAACTTACTAAAGTTCTTAATAGGGAATTATTGTCAGACGTGCAAAATAGTATTTATTCTCTAACTATTCACTATTCATTTCACTGAAAGGCTGAAGACTAGATGTACCTGTGCAGTACAGTATATATAGTACACATCTCTGACTGTATCTCAGTAATAGTAATGGTGTGATCACTAGGTTTGACTCTAAATATCCCAGGGATGTTTAGCAGACCTCTGGGTAATATTGAAATTACACAGACAGAGTGCTGTTGGGTATACCTGCTAAGTGAGATGTTCAATAAATCCCACTCAGGTTTTATTGAATCTGCAGAGCAGGTTTAGTTTGTTTGCTTTTGGTCTGGCTGAGGAGAACCTGCAGAGAACGGCTTCTCAACAGCCCAGCAGTAGAAACCTGAGCCCAAAGGTGTGAAAGCGAACTTGACCAGAACACAGAGTGCTGCTTGCAGCAACATGACCCTGTTTCCCCTGCAGAGTGTGTGTGTGTGTGTGTGTGTGTGTGTGTGTGTATGTGTGTGTGTGTGTGTGTGTGTGTGTGTGTGTGTGTGTGTGTGTGTGTGTGTGTGTGTGTGTGTGTGTGGAAGGCAGGACAGGCAACCTACTGCCCCATAGCTAGGGCTGGGCGTAGAGGGGAGAGGGAAAATAACAGCCCATGGTAAGTGACAGACAAATCTAATAAAAATGGACCATTCACAAGACAACTATGGGAGCTGCGCCGTAAGGCCCGGCTACACAACTGAGTGGTTTAGAAGGAATTATGAAAGGAGAGAGAACAAGCGGTAGAAATGCAGCAGAAATGTGTTTTTTTAACAAGCCAATCTAACAGAGTAGGAAGCAGAGAGAGAGAAGCTTCCATGTAAACAGTAATGGATGAACAAGAAGGAGCTGAGATTATAGTATGTTGTGTCTCACCCGATGGTGGGCACAACACAAACTCCTCAGATTATGTAAAATAGGCTCTAATCTACTACATATGCTAATATGAAAAAGTTTAGATAATTGACATTCACAAGGTTAAAAAAATCTTATTTGAAAAAAAGAAATTCAAGAAATTATCAAATAGTTTGACAACCCTGTTTGTAAGCTTTCAAATTAAATAAATCTCAACCGTTAATATTTTTCAGTGACAAAGACATGTATGTCTCATGGTAGGGTGGGGTATGCAAAATAGGTTCACTTTGAGCATCTCTCTCTCTTAAATCCTCTTGCTCCTACCCGACACGCAGGCGTCCCATCTAGACATCTGGAAATGCAAATGCGCTACGCTAAATGCTAATAGCACTTGTTAAAACTCAAACGTTCATTAAAATACACATGCAGGGTACTGAATTAAAGCTACACTCGTTGTGAATCCAGGCAACAAGTCAGATTTTTAAAATGCTTTTTGGCGAAAGCATGAGAAGCTATTATCTGATAGCATGTAACACCCCAAAAGACCCGCAGGGGACGTAAACAAAATAATTAGCATAGTCGGCGCTACACAAAACGCACAAATAAAATATAAAACATTCATTACCTTTGACCATCTTCTTTGTTGGCACTCCTAGATGTCCCATAAACATCACTATTGGATCTTTTTTTCCGATTAAATCGGTCCATATATAGCCTAGATATCGATCTATGAAGACTGTGTGATCAAGGAAAAAAATTGCGTTTTATAACGTAACGTCATTTTTTTTAAATTAAAAAAGTCGACGATAAACTTTCACAAAACACTTCGAAATACTTTTGTAATGCAACTTTAGGTATTTGTAAACGTTAATAAGCAATCAAATTGATCACGAGGCGATGTATATTCTATAGCTGTACGTCTGGAAATAATGTCCGGGTAAATCTCAACCAAAATATCCGGTCGGAGACCGGAAGAAAGGCGCTGCCTTGTGTCCGTTTGACCAAGAAACAAATCGTAGGCAAATGACAAGACTGTTGACATCGTGTGGAAGCTGTAGGTATTGCAACCTCGGCCCCATTTAATGTGTTTTACGTTTATCAATGGGTTCAAGTGGCGCATGGATATATTTTTCCATTTTCAGTGATCAGATTTTCCTGCACTTTTCGATGAAACACACGTTCTGTTATAGTCACAGCCGTGATTTAACCAGTTTTATAAACGTCTGAGTGTTTTCTATCCACACATACTAATCATATGCATATACTATATTCCTGGCATGAGTAGCAGGGCGCTGAAATGTTGCGCGATTTTTAACAGAATGTTCGAAAAAGTAGGGGGTCGACTTAAGAGGTTTTAACCAACAAAGCAGTTCAAGAAATAGGTAAGAAAATATTAACTAAATAACTAAAGTAAAAAATAAAATAAAAGTAACACAATAAAATAACAATAACGAGGCTATAAACAGGGCGGTATGTGAGGGGGTATAGGTTAGTCGAGGTAATTTGTACATGTAGGTAGGGTTAAACAGACTATGTTTATAGCCTATGTTAACAGACTATAATGAATTGCTCAGCAGTCTTATGGCTCCGGGGTACAATCTGTTAGGGAGCCTTTTGGACCTAGACTTGGCATTCCGGTACCGCTTGCTGTGCAGTAGCAGAGAGAATAGTCTATGATTTGGGTCACTGGAGTCTTTGACAATTTTTTGGGCCTTCCTCTGACACCACCGAGTATATAGGTCCTGGGTGGCAGGAAGCTTGGCCACATTGATGTACTGGGCCGTACGCACGACCTTCTGTAGCGCCTTGCGGTCGGATGCTGAGCATTTGCCATACCAGGTGGTGCAGCTGTAGAACTTTTTGAGGATCTGGGGACCCATGCCAAATCTTTTCAGTCTCCTGAGGGGGAAAAGGTGTTGTCGTGCCCTCTTCACGACTGTCTTGGTGTGTTTGGGCTATGATCATTTGTTGGTGATGTGGACACCAAGGAACTTGAAGCTATCAACCTGTTCCACTACAGCCCCATTGATGTTATTGGGGTCCTGTTCGGGTCTCCTTTTCCTGTAGTCCACGATCAGCTCCTATGTCTTGCTCATCATTGAGGGAGAGGTTGTTGTCCTAGCACCACACTGCCAGGTCTCTGACCTCCTCCCTATAGGCTGTCTCATTGCTTTTGGTGATCAGGCCACTGATCTGGCCACCTACCACTGTTGTGTTGTCAGCAAACTTAATGATGGTGTTGGAGTCTTGCTTGGCCAAGCAGTTGTGGGTGAATAGGATGTACAGGAGGGGACCAAGCACACACCCCTGAGGGGACCCAGTGTTAAGGATCAGTGTGGCAGATCAGCATGGCAGTTGTTGCCTTACCATTTGGTGGCGGCCCGTCAGGAAGTCCAGGATCCAGTAGCAGAGGGAGGTGTTTAGTCCCAGGGTCCTTCGCTTTGTGATGAGCTGTGTGGGCACTATGGTGTTGAATGCTGAGCTGTAGTCAATGAAGAGCATTCTCACATAGGTGTTCCTTTTGTCCAGGTGGGAAAGGCGGTGTGTAGTTTGATTGAGATTGCGTCATCTGTGGATCTGTTGGGTCGGTATGCGAATTGGAGTGGGTCTATGGTTTCCCAGATGATGGTGTTGATGTGAGCCATGACCAGCCTTTCAAAGCACTTCATGGCTACCGTTCCGGTAGTCATTTAGGCAGATTACCTTTTGCTTTCTTGGGCACAGGGACTATGGGGGTCTGCTTGAAACATGTAGGTATTACAGACTCAGTCAGGGAGAGGTTGAAAATGTCAGTGAAGACACTTGCCAGTTGGCCCGCACATGCACTGAGTACACGTCCTGGTATTCCGTCTGGCCCCGCGGCCTTGTGAATGTTGACCTCTTTAAAGATATACTTCTCCTTAATGCAACTGCTGTGTCAGATTTTTAAAAAGCTTTACAGAAAAACCACACCATGCAATAATCTGAGTACAGCGCTTAGGCACCAAAACAAGCCATAAAGATACCCACCATGTTGTGTAGTCAACAGAAGTCAGAAATAGCTTTATAAATATTCACTTACCGTTGATGACCTTCATCGGAATGCACTCCCAGGAATCCCAGTTCCACAATAAATGTTTGTTTTGTTCGATAAAGTCCATAATTTATGTCCAAATACCCCCTTTTTGTTTGCGCATTTTGTTCACAAATTCACAATTTAGCTCAGACGACAGTTCCATTACAGTTCGTAGAAACATGTCAAATGATGTATAGAATCAATCTTTAGGATGTTTTTATCATGAATCTTCAATAATATTCCAACCGGAGAATTCCTTTGTCTTTAGAAATGAAAAGGAACAGAGCTCGTGCTCACGGCCTGGCGCCAGACTTAGCTCATGGCCTTCTGCCAGACACCTGACTCAAACAGCTCTTATTTGCTTCCCCTTCACAGTAGAAGCCTGAAACAAGGTTCTAAAAAAGTTGTGTCGTACTGCAGCACACCTTGCACGCTGCCACAGAATTCTATAGCATGTTATTTAAGTGTCAGCCATTGTTGCCATTAATGCTAGTTAGTGCTAGTTTGACCACCAGAGGGCATCTTCGAGAAGCATTTGACTTTTTTTATATTGGCTGTACTAGAGAATTTAAATAAGAACATATTATATGGGATTGATTTTAAGAAATGTATTTTAATTAATTAGTTTCATATTATGGTGTTTCTATTCCACGAAAAACGAAACCCTCAGGGTTTCCGTTAGGAAAATATGGAGCTGTACAACGTGATCGGTCGGGAGTAGGCTACAGTACTAAGAGCAAAAAAATCCTAACATTTCCACACCCTGATTGTATTCTAACCAATACCCAAATGGAGATTCAGTGGAAATAAAAATCTCATCGATTTATCAAGACCAGTCCCCGTGCTTTTCTCAGAACAGCTCGAAACGGTACTGAAATAGTTCACCACCCACGGGTAGGCTATTTCTTGAAATCCTATTGCTTCTTTCATAAATATGCTTTAAATGCCACATTGTCACAAATAATTGAACACACACAATTCTTAAAACTCTGAGAAGGGTAATAGGAGGTGATTGTGGATTTATATTCATATTAAACTTACATTCTTATTGCTCTGTTATTGAGTTTCGATCCTCTCTTTCTCTCACTCACTCACTCACTCACTCACTCACTCACTCACTCACTCGCACTTGCTGTTTTGACCTCTGAATGCTCAGCTATGAAAAGCCAACTGACATTTACTCCTGTGGTGCTGACCGGTTGCACCCTCTATAACCACTGTTTATATTATTTGACCCTGCTGGTCATCATTTTTTTACATTGTATTCAATTTCCAGTGAAACTATTCAAGCCATCGATTCACTGATGGTTGAAGATAATGGGTGATCGGCAAATGCAGTATGGATTCTGCTGGCATCACAGCACAACATCAGCATCACTCTAATCACAGTCAGAAGACATTTGAAGAAACTTGAGTGGACTTATGGAAGGAGTCTGTAAGACACACTACCGGTCAAAAGTTTTAGAACACCTACTCATTCAAGGGTGTGCAAAGCTGTCATCAAGGCAAAGGGTGGCCACTTTGAAGAATCTAAAACATATTTTGATTTGTTGAACACTTTGTTTTAGTTACTACGTGATTCCATATGTGTTATTTCATAGTTTTGATGTCTTCACTATTATTCGTTCACAAAAACACCCTGTGGCATACTGCACTAGCATCGAATAGTGCCCACGATATGCAACTTTTCAGGGATGTCAGGAACCAATACACACGGTCACCAAAGGCTAGCTATTTCAAACAGAAATTTGCATCCTGCAGCACTAATTCCAAAAAGTTTTGATGGAGAACAAGAGTACCTCCTCCCAGCTTCCCACTGCCCCGAGACTAAGAAACATTGTCACCACTGATAAATCCACAATAATCGATAATTTCAATTAGTATTTCTCTACGGTTGGCCATGCTTTCCACCTGGCTACCCCAACCCCGGCCAACAGCTCTGCATCCCCCGCAGCAACTGGCCCAAGCTCCCTCCCGCTTTTCCTTCACTCAAATCCAGACAGCTGATGTTCTGAAAGAGCTGCAAAATCTGGATCCCTACAATTCAGCTGGGCTAGACAATCTGGACCCTCTCTTCCTAAAATTATCCACTGCCATTGTTGCAGCCCCTATTACTAGTCTGTTCAATCTCTCTTTCGTATCGTCTGTGATTCCTAATGATTGGAAAGCGGCCACAGTTATCCCCCTCTGCAAAGGGCTGGTCACGGGTTAACCTCAGCCACGCTTAAGGTTGTAAACAATATCATAACCGCGATCGATAAAAGACAGCACTGTGCAGCCGTCTTCATCAACCTGGCTAAGGCTTTCGAGTCTGTCAATCACCATATTCTTATCGGCTGACTCAACAGGCTTGGTTTCTCTAATGACTGCCTCGTCTGGTTCACCAACTACTTCTCAGATAGAGTTCAGTGTGTCAAATCAGAGAGCCTGTTGTCCGGACCTCTGGCATCTCTATGGGGGTGTCACAGGGTTAAATTCTCGGGCCGACTCTTTTCTCTGTGTATATCAATGATGTTGTTTTTGCTGCGGGTGATTCTTTAATCCACCTCTCCGCAGACGACACCATTCTGTATACATCTGACCCTTCTTTGGACACTGTGTTAACAAACCTCCAAACGAGCTTCAACTCCATACAACACTCTTACCGTGGCCTCCAATTGCTCTTAAATGCAAGTAAAACGAAATGCATGCTCTTCAACCGATCGCTGCCCGCACCCGCCCGCCCACCCAACTAGCATCACTACTCTGGACGGTTGTGACTTAGAATATGTGGACAACTACAAATACCTAGGTGTCTAGCTAGACTGTAAACTCTCCTTCCAGACTCACATTAAGCATCTCCAATCCAAAATTAAATCTAGAATCGGCTTCCTATTTCTCAACAAAGCCTCCTTCACGCATGCTGCCAAACATACCCTCATAAAACTATCCTACCGATCCGTGACTTTGGCGATGTCATTTACAAAATAGCCTCCAACTCTACTCAGCAAATTGGATGCAGTCTATCACAGTGCCATCTATTTTGTCACCAAAGTCCCATACAGTACCCACCACTGCGACCTGTATGGTCTCGTTGCCTGGTCTTCGCTACATATTCGTCGCCAAACCCACTGGCTCCAGCTCATCTATAAGTCTTTGCTAGGTAAAGCCCCGCCTTATCTCAGCTCACTGGTCACCATAGCAACACCCACCCGTAGCACGCTCCAGCAGGTATATTTCACTGGTCATCCCCAAAGCCAATTCTTATTTGGCCGCCTTTCCTTCCAGTTCTCTGCTGCGAATGACTGGAACAAATTGCAAAAATCCTTGAAGTTGGAGACTTATATCTGCCTCACTAACTTTAAGTGTCAGCTGTCAGAGCAGCTTACAAATCGCTGCAGCTGTACACAGCCCATCTGTAAATTGCCCATCCAACCAACTACCTCATCCCCATATTTGTTTTTGTTTTTCTGCTCTTTTGCACACCAGTATTTCTACTTGCACATACTCATCTGCACATATATCACTCAATGGTAAATTGCTCAATTTGAATTACTTTGTCACTATTGGCCTATTTATTGCCTTACCTCCTTACTTCATTTTCACACACTGTATTCAGATGTTTCTATTGTTATTGACTGTCGGTTTGTTTATCCCATGTATAACTCTGTGTTGTTGTTTTTGTCGCACTGTTTTAAATGAGAACTTGTTCTCAACTGGCCTACCTGGTTAAATAATGGTGAAATTAAATAAAGAAAATTCTACAATGTAGAAAATAGTAAAAATGAAGAAAAACCCTTGAATGAGTATTTGTGTCCAAACATTTGACTGGTACATAACATTAGACAGTAGACAGTACTGTATTGCTTCAAATTATGTTCAGGGTTAATACTAGGTAGATATAAAGCCATTGTATTTACTAGCTCTGCTAAGGGATGTGTTTCAGAGCAGTAATAATACAAAGGAATAACACAAGATTACGTTTTATATTGGCATTATTTGATACATCAAACGCCTCAGCTGCTGCACACTCAGAAACAGAAAGAGAGAATAACATTCATGTCATGTCACAAGAAGTGAACCTACACGTGCCTTCTCACGCCACTCCCGCACCTATCCGCATTCCCCCACCCTGCTCTCCTCCAATCAGCTGCTCCCAAGAGACACATGCACGCCTGCGTTGCCATGGAGACACCATGTGGCCCATTCTCCGTAGTCCTCCATGGCAGCTGGTGCCTGGATACGGCTGTGATTGATGGGTTGTGTTGTGAAAGGACGTGTCTGGTGCGCCAGGGTCTTTGCTTACGTGAGGTTCAGCCCTGTGTAACATACTGGCAGTGTGATGATGATGCTCAGGAAGGAGAGAAAATCAATGGTTAGGAAAGATGAGAGGGCGAAAAGGCTGGCCGTGATTTCTCTCTCACTGTGAAGTGGTCTGTCTGACTCTGAACTTCTGGACTTGTGATGTGGAGATGACATTTACAGTCTAAAGGTCCTATTTATTTTCCTCCATGTTTCCTTCCTTTTAGATATTTCACGGTGTTCCACTCGATAGCTAACTGTTAATCGAGATAGAAAGAATTGGCAATTGAAAGGGAATCAGATATCACCAAGCAAATAATACTTTACTCAAGCAATCTTCACATAATATTATGACTATGATTGGCAAATCTCCACCGTAACATGTGTAACCGGTGTGATATGGCTAGCTAGTTAGTGGTGCACACTAGTAGCGCTTCAATCAGTGACGTCACTCGCTCTGAGACCTTGAAATAGTTGTTTCCCTTGCTCTGTAATGGCCGTGGCTTTTGTGGAGCGATAGGTAACAATGGTTTTTGGTTCAAGCCCAAGTTGGGGTGAGGAGAGGGACAGAAGTAATACTGTTACACATGCAGGAAGACACAGGGCTACTTCACCTTATATTCAATTTATTTTTATTGAACCTTTATTAAACTAGGCAAGTCAGTTAAGAACAAATTCTTATTTACCATGACGGCCTACCCCGGCCATAAGAACCTATAAGCATGTGACAAATGTTTATTCAATGCAGAGGGAATGTTTATCCCTCCCTAGGTTGAACTGTATCTCATTTCAACATGAGTTCCTAATAAGAACCAGAAGGTAATGATTAACAGGCTGACAGACACACGGCTCTCTGCTCCATCAGTTGGGTCCTGGCCAGCCATTGATCAGCCTCTGCTGCTACTGCTTTATCATGTGGTACCAGAGCAGAGAGGCTGTGCCATGCTGCAGTGGTCTGGGTGAATCAGCCAATGGAAAGAGAGGGCAGACAGACAGGGCTGGCACTAGGGAGAGACAGACAGACAGAGAGGGATGGCACTAGGGAGAGACAGACAGACAGAGAGGGCTGGCACTAGGGAGAGACAGACAGACAGAGAGGGCTGGCACTTGGGCGAGACAGACAGGACCCTACAGCAGGGATAGACACAGAGGAAGAGGAGAAAACAGCCTGGAGGAGGGAGAGAAGGTTACACAGACCCGGATACTATGTCTACCACACCTACCTAAAGCTGGCAATGGAAGAGGATAAGAGTGCAATGATGAGGTTAGGCTATTGCCATCAGGCATGTGCAGTATGAGAGTCTACTCCAAGCTGAATTTCATGAGCATTTTGCAAGGAGACCGTAAACTCTGCAGTAAAGATGCCAGATATTGCAAAGTTGTGTAGTGGATTAGATGAGTGAATTTAGCTCAGAGGCAGACACTTTTGTCTGCTGCGTACGTGTGTGTGTGCTCTGTGTGTGTGTAATGCATGTGTGTGTATCCCACAGTGGTATGGCAGGCCTGGGATATTGTTGCCAAGGAGGCTAATTCCTTATGAGGCTGTTTATTTTTCATGCGGCGCACCCAGATGTTATACAAACCCATGAACCTCCTGTGTTTCCCATTACACCCATGACTCTCCGACTCATTCATACTCATATTCATATCGGCTGTGTTATTTCTCACCTTCTTTGTCACAATGCGTGGCAGAGGCTCAGTGTCTGTTAATAATGCCCCTCTTTACAATGGACTATTCACAGATGTACTGCAAACGTTTTGATCTCGCTCACACACTCTCACACACGCCTCCCCCAGGATCCACATTTGGATTCCTGCATCTCCAGCCAACATGAAGGATCAGAAATGATCTGTTGAGATGATGCACTCCACTCACCATAACAGGCCACAGTGTTTGAGGTGGTAATGGGGGACTGTAGTGCTCTGTGGTGAACGCAATAAAAATCCATGTGAACGTTGAGTCACGGTAATCTCCTTTTATGCACTTAGGACATGCATTGGTACTGCAGGTCACTAATGGCCTGGTTCTCAGGGCTCTAGTTTCCCTCAAACCACTCTGACATCAATGCAAATGCAATCGAAAATCACATCAAACACAGTAGCCCTATAGTACTTTTAAAACTCACCTCACGGTGATGGTCAATTTGAAGAAATAAGTTCAACAGCAGGTTGAAACATGGTTGTTGTGAATGTTGTTTCAAAGCCTAACACAACAAAATGGACAGCGCTTTCTAAGGTGATTATTAATTCAAATCAACCATATGCACATTAGAGCTTGTGCATACGGATAGGCATAGTGGTTAAGAGTGTTAGACCAGTAACCGAAAGGTCAGTGGTTTGAATCCCCGAGATGACTAGAAAAATCTGTTGATGTGCCCTTGAGCAAGGCACTTAATCCTAATAGCTCCTGTAAGTCACTCTGGATAAGAGTGTCTGCTAAATGACTTAAATGTCAATGTGAATATGAGCCCAAGCCTGATTATTATGATTGTGCCGTTATACAATACATAGCCTACCGCATTTTACTCAAGGCAGAAAAACATTTAAAAAAAAAGCTGATTGAAGATGTCTTTGGTGCATAATTGGTCGAGCTAGCCTATACTCCTAAATTAAACACATTCTAGTAATCACCTTTGAGTGTAGACTGAATTATTATACATACTGGATGGACTGGTTATTTTATGCTTACACTCCAAACTTTCTTCAATGATTATTGGAGAGAAAGTATAGGCCTATGAGATGCTGTTGGTTCATTGATTGGGCAGGGCAGCTTACAGAGTTAGCCTACAATTATAGTGAATTTGTATTTGGTTTTGAATAGTATAGTAATAGGGCACTTTTTATATTTTCATAATTAATATTGACACATTACCTTTAACTACAGAATATCTCACCACCATGTGTTTCAATCTCCTCCTCTCTCTCCTACATTCCTTTCTTGATCGTGCAGAGAAAGGGGCTATCAACAGTTTAATGAAATATGTTTAGTTGTGAAAACATGTTATTATCAATGTTCCCGAACTGATTTCACTTGGTTTCCCAAATTAAGCACTGGGTAGCTGCAGGAACAGGGTTGGAGAGCCTGTGGCATACAGAGTTTGGGCGGAATATAACCTGTCACGTAGCAAGAGGCTGCATGCTACTCGAACAGTGGTTGATGCTTGAAGTGAAATAACCAGAGTATGCATTTATTAAAATGTTATTGTAATTTAACCTTTATTTAACTAGGCAAGTCAGTTAAGAACAAGTTCTTGTTTACAATGACGGCCTACCAAAAGGCAAAAACCTCCTGCGGGTACAGGGGCTGGGATAAAAGATAAAAAAATATATGTATATATATAGGACCAAACTACCCATGATTGAAAAACGAACCTAAGAGAACAGCATGTGTAGCCTGAGTCAAGGAACAGAGCGCAAGTTTTTTTGCGACTTTCTCAAAACATCAGTAGCCTATTGTCGCATCATGCAGCACATATAAACTCAGCAAAAAAGGAAATGTTCTCTCACTGTCAACTGCGTTTATTTTCAGCAAACTTAGCATGTGTAAATATTTGTATGAACATAACAAGATTCAACAACTGAGACATAAACTGAACAAGATCCAGAGACATTGAATAATGTGTCCCTGAACAAAGGGGGGTAAAAATCAAAAGTAACAGTCAGTATCTGGTGTGGCCACCAGCTGCATTAAGTACTGCAGTGCATCTCCTCCTCATGGACTGCACCAGATTTGCCCGTTCTTGCTGTGAGATGTTACCCCACTCTTCCACCAATGCACCTACAAGTTCCCGGACATTTCTGTGAGGAATGGACCTAGCCCTCACCCTCCGATCCAACAGGGCCCAGACGTGCTCAATGGGACTGAGATTTTTAAAATGTATTTAAATGTATTTCTCCTTTATTTAACCAGGTAGGCTAGTTGAGAACAAGTTCTCATTTGCAACTGCGACCTGGCCAAGATAAAGCATCGCCATTCGACACATACAACAACACAAAGTTACACATGGAATAAACAAAACATACAGTCAATAATACAGTAGAAAAAAAGAAAACAAAAAAAACTATGTACAGTGAGTGCAAATGAGGTAAGATAAGGGAGTTAAGGCAATAAATAGGCCGTAGTGGCGAAGTATTTACAATATAGCAATTAAACACTGGAATGGTAGATGTGCAGAAGATGAATGTGCAAGTAGAGATACTGGGGTGGAAAGGAGCAAGATAAATAAATAAATACAATAGGGGGATGAGGTAGATAGATGGGCTGTTTACAGATGGGCTATGTACAGGTGCAGTGATCTGTGAGCTGCTCTGACAGCTGGTGCTTAAAGCTAGTGAGGGAGATATGAGTCTCTAGCTTCAGTGATTTTTGCAGTTCGTTCCAGTCATTAGCAGCAGAGAACTGGAAGGAAAGGCGACCAAAGGAGGAATTGGCTTTGGGGGTGACCAGTGAGATATACCTGCAGGAGCATGCTACGAGTGGGTGCTGCTATGGTGACCAGTGAGCTGAGATAAGGCAGGGCTTTACCTAGCAGAAACTTGTAGATAACCTGTAGCCAGTGGGTTTGGCGACGAGTACGAAGTGAGGGCCAACCAACGAGAGCGTACAGGTCGCAGTGGTGGGTAGTTTTGGGGCTTTGATGACAAAACAGATGGCACTGTGATAGACTGCATCCAATTTGTTGAGTAGAATGTTGGAGGCATGCATTTAGTTTTATAGCATGCATTTAGTTTTACTTGCATTTAAGAGCAGTTGGAGGCAATGGAAGGAGACTTGTATGTCATTGAAGCTCGTCTGGAGGTTTGTTAACACAGAGTCCAAAGAGGTAGTATACAGAAGTATACAGAATGGTGTCGTCTGCGTAGAGGCGGATCAGAGAATTACCATCAGCAAAAGCGACATCATTGATGTATACAGAGAAGAGAGTCGTCCCGAGAATTGAACCCTGTGGCACGCCCATAGAGACTGCCATAGGTCCGGACAACAGGCCCTCCGATTTGACACACTGAACTCTATCAGAGAAGTAGTTGGTAAACCAGGCGAGGCAATCATTTGAGAAACCAAGGCTGTAGAGTCTGCCAATAAGAATGTGGTGATTGACAGAGTCGAAAGCCTTGGCCAGGTCGATAAATACAGCTGCACAGTACTGTTTCTTATCAATGGTTTAGGATCTTGAGCGTGGCTGAGGTGCACCCATGACCATCTCTGAAACCAGATTGCATAGCGGAGAATGTACGTTGGGATTCGAAATCTGTTTGTTAACTTGGCTTTCGTAGACCTTAGAAAGGCAGGGTAGGATAGATATAGGTCTGTAGCAGTTTGGGTCTAGACTGTCACGCTCTTTGAAGAGGGGGATGACCGCGGCAGCTTTCCAATCTTTGGGAATACGAAAGAGAGGATACGAAAGAGAGGTTGAACAGGCTAGTAATAGTAATAGGGGTTGCAACAATTTCTGCAGATAATTTCAGAAAGAGAGTGTCCAAATTGTCTAGCCCGGCTGATTTATAGGGGTCCCGATTTTGCAGCTCTTTTAGAACATCAGCTATCTGGATTTGGGTGAAGGAGAAATGGTGGGGCTTTGGCGGGTTGTTGTGGAGGGTGTTGGGCAGTTGACCGGGGTAGGGGTAGCCAGGTGGAATGCTTGGCCAAGCCGTAGAGAAATGCTTATTGAAATTCTCAATTATCGTGGATAAAGTTTTTTTGTTTTTCTAGATTTGGGCTCTAGTTTTTTTGCCAGTCCTGTCTGGTCCAGCGACGGTGGTTTTTGTGCCCATAGGCTACGTTGTTGCCGGTGATGTCTGGTGAGGACCTGCCTTATAACAGGCCTACAAGCCTTCAGTCCAGCCTCTCTCAGCCTATAGCGGACAGTCTGAGCACTGATGGAGGGATTGTGCGTTCCTGGTGTAACTCGGGCAGTTGTTGTTGCCATCCTGCACCTGTCCCGCAGGTGTGATGTTCGGATGTACAAATCCTGTGTTGTTATACGTGGTCTACCACTGCGAGGACAATCAGCTGTCCATCCTGTCTCCCTGTAGCGCTGTCTTAGTCATCTCACAGTATGGACATTGCAATTTATTGCCCTGGCCACATCTGCCTGCCTGCCTGCCTGCCTGCCTGCCTGTCTGTCTGTCTGTCTGTCTGTCTGTCTGTCTGTCTGTCTGTCTGTCTGTCTGTCTGTCTGTAAGTGGTCTGTGTGAGATGAGATGACCAGGGCTATCAGGCTAAAGCAGTCTGCTCCACTGCACACTTTGGCTGCACAGGCTGGCTCACACCGTGCCTCTCTCCCCATTCCACAGCCAAGCCACCCTAAGAATGCTCTGTAGAACACACACTCCAGGACACACCAGTTTGTGTGTTGACATTTCCTCTCATTTGTGCACTGTTCCTCACCACAATGTTTTTCCTCAGAAGCTCTGTATTTTAACCCCCCTAGTCCTCACCCCTTTCCAGACCTGCTCAGGTCCTGGTAATGAAGTGACATTAATGCAGCCGCAGGAGGTTAATCAATTCGGTTTCAACTTAATTGCCTGGAGAAGTTTTTATATAACCTTCCAAAATGGCAGCCGTACACAAAACTACTGCATTGGTGCTTCAGCAGTGTCCTGGAAACGACTTCTAGGAAGCACAGGTTGAGCTTACCCTCTCTAGGGTATGTGGGATGCTAGCGTCCCACCTGGCCAACATACAGTGAGATTGCAGAGCGCCAAATTAAAACACAGAAATACTCATTATAAAAATTCAGCTATTTTACATAGGTTTAAAGATGAACTTCTTGTGAATCCAATCCAACCAGATTGTGAATCCAACCAGATTTCAAAAATGCTTTAGGGCGAAAGCATTACCTTACAATTATTTGAGAACATAGCCCAGCAGACAAATCATTACAAACAGTAACCAGCCAAGTAGAAGTGTTACACGAGTCAGAAATACAGATAAAATGAATCACTTACCTTTGATCTTCATATTTGATTTAACTAGGTAAGTCAGTTAAGAACAAATTATTATTTTAAATGACAGCCTAAGAACAGTGTGTTCAGGGGCAGAACACAGATTTGTACCTTGTCAGCTCAGGGATTTGAACTTGCAATCTTTCGGTTACTAGCCCAACGCTCTAACCACTAGGCTACTCTGCCGCCCCATATGTTTGCACTCAGAAGACATTAATTTATTCAATAAATGTTCCTTTTGTTCGGTAAAATCTCTCTTTATATCCGAAAACCTCCATTTTGTTCGCACGTTTTCTTCAGTAATCCACAGGCTCAAACGCAGTCACAACAGGCAGACAAAAAAATCCAAATTGTATCCGTAAAGTTCATAGAAACATGTCAAACGATGTTTATATTCAATCAAAGTTGTTTTTAGCCTAAATAATCGATAATATTTAAACTGGACAATAAAGTTGTCAATATAAAAGGTAAACAAGAAAGGCACTCTCGGTCGCGCGCATGAAAAAGCTCTGTTACACAGCAGGGTCTACTCATTCAGAGTGCTCTTACTCCCTAATTTTTCAGAATACAAGCTTTTCATCCAAAATTCCAAATGCTTCCCCCTACCCTAGAGAAGTTAACGACCGTAGGGTAATGACATTTCCTCTGATGTCTGTGATGTCTTTAGTACTGGTTTAAAGATTGTACATCCACACTAGAGACTATCTGTCTATCAGAAGCCAGGATTCTTGCATTTGTGAATGCTATTTCCATTAACCTTCAATAAAGCCTTGGTTGAAATTCCTGAACAATATGGTGCTTGTGCTGCGTTTCCATGCTGCAGCTGTGGGCCCTTTTCCTGATTTTCGGTAGGAAATCACAGAGGAAGATAAAACATCTCAGATTAAGTGAGATTTATGACTTGAGGGAGCTACAACATGGAATTGTAGAGCAGGTCCTCTCTAACCTGGGCCTGGCCTGGTCTGGGCTGACTGTTTAATTCCACTCTCTCTTTCCCCGGCCCTCTGCTCTCTGGCCGGCTGCAGTCATGCTCAGCACACATTACTACAACGCCCTGCAGCTACCATTATGGAATTTCTTTCTGTGGCGAGGTCAAAGTTCAGGGATCTCCTACGTCCTGGTATTGTTCTCTGACGTCATTCTGCTCTCTGTTGAGACTGACAGACATAGTCCACTGACTTTATAATTCCTGTCCTGGCCTGGGACTTTGTAGTGGTCTTATTGAGCAAGTGTCTTGCGGTGGTGGTGGCAGTGGGGGTTTAGGCTAGGTGATAATGTTGATGTATCATCCCAAGGTCAGGGTTGAAGTGGTCCATCCTTATTAAGGATCGGCATGAGTAATCGAGTACTGAACGGATGTCAAAAATCTGTCTTTAACCAGTGATCACTTTTTATACAAATACTGTAAAACTAGTTAATGTGCTTTAACTGTAGTGTTCCATTTGTACATGTGCATTTGTGGGACACAACAAAAAAGAAACCTAGCCTAGCATCACACAGTTCTGCTCCCTAAATTTCCTTTCCCTTTCATGTCTCACTCACTCAATTGCGTTACGACCTTTCCTTCTACACATGCCTGCTGTGTGCTCCTACAGGAATCGTATCTAACTGATGAGATACACAAGCTACATTCCTTGCCAAATGCCAACATTTGTATCACAAATTCAAAATGGACTGGTTGCCTGAAGAATGGAAATATGTGCTCAGACAATGAGATGCAGTTCTGGAATTATTTTTGCTTAGGCTACTTTGCGGTTATCACTAGTTACCACAGCCACAAAGTCAACATTGGCTATACATTAGTTTGATAAAGACAGAGCGTATTTTCATTAGAATCACTAAGCCTAGGCCTAACAAATGTCCTGGCAATAATTCATCCACATGCAGTGTTCAATTTAGAATTGTTAATCCATTCCAAGGGCACGGCATAATAAACTCAATCGAACGTCTGTATATCGAAAAGAAGACAGATTTTGGTTTGTAACCTTGAAAAATGTGTCTTTCATCTTGCCAAATTGAACCCTGTTTCATATGATCACTCTTTAAGAATATCTGTTCCAGGGCCTCCCGAGTGGTGCAGTGGTCTAAGGTGCCACTAGAGATTCTGGTTCGAGTCCAGGCTCTGTCGCAGCCGGCCGTGACCCGGAGACCCATGGGGCGGTGCACAATTTACCCAGCGTCGTCCGGGTTAGGAGAGGGTTTGACCGGCAGGGATGTTCTTGTCCCACCGCACTCTAGCAATTCCTGTGGTGGGCTGGGCACAATGCACGCTGACACGATCGCCAGGTGAAAGGTGTTTCCTAAGACACATTGGTGCGGCTGGCTTCTGGGTTAAGTGGGCGGTGTGTCAAGAAGCAGTGCGGACACAAGGCTCTTGACCTTCGCGTCTCCTGAGTCCCTACGGGAGTTGCAGCGACGAGACAAGATGTGTTACTACCAATTAGATACCACGAGTAAAGAAGAATAACTGGTCCAGATGTGAGATGTGAATGACTTCAAACTAAAATAGGTGGGGTGGGGAATTAAGAGTGTCTTGTCTGCTAAATGAACAAAACAAGGCTATGCCATTGCAAAGGCATCTGCAAGCAAGCGCCACTCTGCTGAGCTTACTACCTTTTTGAAGATTATGTTCCAAGATATAACATAACCAGTTGATATTACAGTTTCAATAAATGAATCTTTTTTTTTATTGCTTGTGATATTAGGATTCATTATCTGTAAAGGTTATGATAAATTAGGCATTGTTGCAAGGGATTTCAGACAACTTAGTCCTCAAGAGGCAATTCATTTAGCAGCAGTCAAAAGTACATACAGACAAATTCACATATTAAAATTGAAAAACACAATAACAGAAAAATATTTACAGAATAATTACAAACAAGTCGGCAGGATAAGTGGCAAGTCTTAAAATGTCTGAATTTGGCTGGGCCGGCATTTGCATGACAAAGTGCAAGTGCTTAAAGTTCAAATATGTCCAACATTGACTGTGGTTTAGACATTCCTGCCAAACTAAATATATAATTATTGGAGATGTGACACTGGTTAAGATATGGGCATGAGACAGCAGAGCCAAGCTGAGGTCCATGAAATCTTATCTACTTCCTAGTGAGCTGGTGGGAGGTCATCTACAATATAAACTGAATGACATGTTTTATATTAGTAAGAGTTTACCGGCATGCAAATTGCACCTCAGTACAGTATTTCAAGCACACCTCCAGAGAAGCATTCATACTATACTAGAGTAGGGCGGTGTCCATATTTTCACACAGTCATACCTCCAGAGAAGCATTCATACTATACTAGAGTAGGGCGGTGTCCATATTTTCACACCGTCATACCTTCAGAGAAGCATTCATACTATACTAGAGTAGGGCGATGTCCATATTTTCACACCGTCATACCTTCAGAGAAGCATTCATACTATACTAGAGTAGGGCGGTGTCCATATTTTCACACCGTCATACCTTCAGAGAAGCATTCATACTATACTAGAGTAGGGCGGTGTCCATATTTTCACACCGTCATATACCTTCAGAGAAGCATTCATACTATACTAGAGTAGAGCGGTGTCCATATTTTCACACCGTCATACCTTCAGAGAAGCATTCATACTATACTAGAGTAGGGCGGTGTCCATATTTTCACACCGTCATACCGTCTTGCTTTTATGCTGTTTTCTGTGCCCAATAATGTTTGTAACATGTTTTGTGCTGCTAACATGTTGTGCTGCTGCCATGTTGTTGTCATGTGGTGTTGCTACCATGCTGTGTTGTCATGTGTTGCTGCCATTTGTAAGTCGCTCTGGATAAGAGCGTCTGCTAAATGACTTAAATGTAAATGTAAATGTAATGCCATGTTGTTGTCTTAGGTCTCACTTTATGTAGTGTTGTGGTGTCTCTCTTGTCGTGATGTGTGTTTTGTCCTATATACACTACCGTTCAAAAGTTTGGGGTCACTTAGAAATGTTCTTGTTTTTGAAAGAAAAGCACATTTTTTGTCCATTAAAATAACATCAAATGAATCAGAAATACAGGGTAGACATTGTTAATGTTGTAAATGACTATTGTAGCTGGAAACTGAAGATTTTGTATGGAATATCTACATAGGCGTACAGAGGCCCATTATCAGCAACCATCACCCCTGTGTTCCAATGGCACGTTGTGTTAGCTAATCCAAGTTTATAATTTTAAAAGGCTAATTGATCATTAGAAACCCTTTTGCAATTATGTTAGCACAGCTGAAAAGTGTTGTTCTGATTAAAGAAGCAATACAACTGTCCTTCTTTAGACTAGTTGAGTATCTGGAGCATCAGCATTTGTGGATTCGATTACAGGCTCAAAATGGCCACAAACAAATACCTTTCTTCTGAAACTCGTCAGTCTATTCTTGTTCGGAGAAATGAAGGCTATTCCATGCGAGAAATTGCCAAGAATAGGAAGATCTCGTACAATGCTGTGTACTACTCCCTTCACATAACAGCGTAAACTGGCTCTAACCAGAATAGAAAGAGGATTGGAAGGCCCCGGTGCACAACTGAGCAAGAGGACAAGTGCATTAGAGTGTCTAGTTTGAGAAACAGATGCCTCACAAGTCCTCAGCTGGCAGCTTCATTAAATAGTACCCACAAAACACCAGTCTCAACGTCAACAGTGAAGAGGCAACTCCAGGATGCTGGCCCTCTAGGCAGAGTTGCAAAGAAAAAGCCAAATCTCAGACTGGCCAATAAAAAGAAAAGATTAAGATGTGCAGAAGAACACAGACACTGGACAGAGGAACTCTGTCTAGAAGGCCAGCGTCCTGGAGTCGCCTCTTCACTATTGACTTTGAGACTGGTGTTTTGCAGGTACTATTTAATAAAGCTGCCAGTTGAGGACATGTGAGGCGTCTGTTTCTCAAACTTTAATCAGCACAACAGTTTTCAGCTAAAATAATTGCAAAAGGGTTTTCTAATGATCAATTTGCCTTTTAAAATGATAAACTTGGATTAGCTAACACAACGTGCCATTGGAACACAGGAGTGATGGTTGCTGATAATGGGCCTCTGTACGCCTATGTAGATATTGGATTAAAAATCAGCTGATTCCAGCTACAATAGTCATTTACAACATTAACAATGTCTACACTGTATTTCGGATCAATTTGATATTTTAATGGACTAAAAATGTGCTTTTCTTTCAAAAACAAGGACATTTCTGAGTAACCCCAAACTTTTGATGGTAGTGTATATATTTTTGAATCCCCCAACAATGCAGGAGGCCTTTTGCCTTTTGGTAGGCCATCATTGTAAATAAGATTTTTTTTTTAACTGACTTGCCTAGTTAAATAAAGGTTAATTATATATATATATTTAAATATGTACAGTTTCTGTACCATACATACCAGGGTATATGGTATTACCAGAAGTGCACAAATAAATATATGTATTTATTCTTATTTTTGATGCACAAAACAATTTAGGCAACAGGGATCTTGGTCCAGGAGGGGATTGACTGTCTCTGCTGTAACCAAGAAGCTTGGTCTTGACATCTAGCCTCTTAGCTAGCAAGTTAGCCAACCAAATGCATAGCTTGAGCCCTAAACAGGAAATCATTTATTTGACACATCTTAGATTTCTTATAGATATACTTAACTTAAGCAGTGGCTGTAGTCCCCAACCCTCCCAATACATGTTTTATTTGATTTTTTAACAGTATTGAAAAGCATACTGTCTGCATTTTGAAATACCCCGGTATACGGTATAAGTGGTATATCGCCCAAGCCTGTACAGAGTGCATTCTCTATTAGAGACTTATTCACTAGACACGCAAGTTACAGCCACACAGACCTACAGTTTCATCAATACAGAGAAGGCTGTTCAGGGATAAACAAGTGCTTGTGGATTGTTGCCTCTCCACAAAGGCCCATCTGTCTGCATGCTTAACTGCATAATGAATGAAGCCTGTGACTCCAATAACTTTCAGGGAGAGACAGTAATACTGCCTCATCACTTTGGCTTGCCAGAAAAGTCACATTATTTGAAAGTGCAGTAGTAATTGGATTGGTACGATCATTTGACATCGATTTATGCTGTGGAGACATACGATAGTTGATGATCAACTCAAAGATTGTGCAGAGCTAAAAATAAAATGGCATTCTTGACACTCTTTATTTACTAGAGCACTGATGGCTGAACTTGAATATAATGTATAATGTGGCCTGCATCCGGCACTGATTATCTTACTGTTAGGTATTTGTGCTGAATTGGAATTTTTGCTCAGGTATCAAACTCAGTGTATGGTAGTTAACCCCCAGATGAAGTGGTGTAAATAGACAAAAGGGCTACTCTGTTGTCACGGTCGCTGGAATAATTATCAGACCAAACTGCAGTGCAATATGGTTTCCACATAATAGTTATTAGAAAACACACAAACAAACAAACAAACAAACAGTGACTACAGAGGTGCTATGTGCACTAACTCAAAACAATATCCCATAAACACAGATGGGAAAAAATGCTACTTAAATATGATCCCAAATTAGAGACAACGTTAGCCAGCTGCCTCTAATTGTGAATCATACCAAACACCAACATAGAAAAACTAAACTAGAACCCCACATAGAAAATAATAACTAGAAAACCCCCCCAGTCACGCCCTGACCTACCATAACATAGAAAAACAAAGGCTCTCTATGGTCAGGGCGTGACAGTTGTAGGATAAATGTTGTTCAGTAAGTAGCTTCTCTCCATCATATGTCATTTTGGTAGAATTGCCTCAAGCTATTTCTGTCTCAGCCCTATCTCCACAAATGGAAACACGTGTAGAAAAGAAATGCTGTGCGCTTGCCGTGTGTAATTTCTGCATTGCCTAATCAAACAACCGTGTCAAAGCCAATAAAAATTGTACCCTTCAATTAAAGGCTATTCTTATGGACTACATCTAATTAGTAGAGCTCTTGTTCATTTTGGGGACTTGAATTACCGCTATCTTCCCTCCCTCTATCTCCAACACTGGGTGTAGTCCATGCTTATTATCCATACATACGCTTGAACAAGTAAACCAACAACACTGTTTGAAATTCAAATTTTAATTTCAAATAGGGTGCTCACAGACTCAAACAAGCTCCTTTTTTTCTAATAACTTGATTGCTTTCAGAATTGGGCCACAGCCAATAATAAAGCAGTTTACATTTGATCTCATGGATTCTTTTTCATTCCATAAATCATTGATGTTTACACATAATCCAGAATGTTTCATTTTTGATTCTGTTAAAAGGTCCATTTTGAAAAGGTTTCTTTGAACTGATGTCATGCTGGCTACAATACTTGTTTTGGTACTGTTCAAAAGGGCAAAGCATCGTCTGTAACTGCAGGCCAAAATTCACACCATTCCTCCTCTTCACAGATTGAAAAGAACCACTGAGGGTACAGACACTTTAAATAAACCACAGCGGAGGTGCAAAACGAGGAATCGGGAATATACGGGAATAATTGTGCAATTGCTCATGGTTTCTACGAGGCGAGGGCACTCTTCTGGCATGCGTGACCAAGTTTCAATCGTCTGTCACCGCTGCAGCTGCTGGTTCACAGTCCCCCGTTTTTCACAAGTGTTTTAAAAAGTGCTCCCTGCCATTCATGTGAATCAGTGTCAGCTTTTTCTGGGGCGTTTCTCCCAGCTCTGCTCGTTTTGCCACTGGGTAGCCTACGTGCTGAGAGGGAAAACGAGAGAATGATAGAAATTAATGGAAAGAAAGGAGGAAAAACTGTCTGTCATTTGTTCTGGGAAAGGCTCACAGTCACTGGAAGTATGGAATGTGTGTGTTGTAGTAGTAGTAGCCGGGCATCTCCAGGGATGGTACTAGTTATAGGAGACCTATGAAGGCTCTTGCAGGCCGCCATATAAAGAGCCTTTAATACATACCTTATGACACATGAAAAAGCTTTGATCCCGCATGCTGAATACAGGATACTCATGAGGTCAAGGCTTTCTCTTTCTGTTGGCTAGTGATACCACCTTTCAATCCGGTAGCTAGTTAGTATTACTATACACTATATTAATATTTCCCTTTTATTCCATTTGTTTACTGTAGTTCTTTTATTCAGATCAGAAAGAGGAATCTCAGGTTTGCTGGTTTGTTCTGTAAAATAGGTCAGTCATTGTTCTTTTGTCGAGGCAGAGTTGGATCTCAATGACAACACTACAAAGCCGATGAAGACTCAGGTTTTGTAAAGGTTTTCCTCCTCTTCGTCTGAAGAGGAGGTGTAGCAAGGATCGGACCAAGATGCGGCGTGGTAAGTGTCCATGGTTGTTTATTTAAAAACATAAACTGAACACTCAATGAATACAAAACAATAAACGTGAACAAAACCGAAACAGTACCGTGTGGCTAACAAACACAGACACGGAAACAATCACCCACCAACACACAGTGAAACCCAGGCTACCTAAGTATGATTCTCAATCAGAGACAACTAATGACACCTGCCTCTGATTGAGAACCATACTAGGCCGAAACATTGAAATTCCCAAAACCTAGAAAAACAAACAGACAACCCACCCAACTCACGCCCTGACCATACTAAATAAATACAAAACAAAGGAAATTAAGGTCAGAACGTGACAGTACCCCCCCCCAAAGGTGCGGACTCCGGCCGCAAAACCTTGACCTATAGGGGAGGGTCTGGGTGGGCGTCTGTCCGCGGTGGCGGTTCTGGCGCGGGACGCGGACCCCACTTCAACATTGTCTTAGTCCGCCTTATTGTCCGCCTCCGTGGCTTTCTCACCATGGCCACCCCTCTCAATGACCCCACTGGACAGAGGGGCAGCTCGGGACAGAGGGGCAGAAGCTCTGGACAGAGGGGCAGGAGCTCGGGACAGAGGGGCAGGAGCTCGGGACAGAGGGACAGGAGCTCGGGACAGAGGGACAGGGGCTCTGGCGCCTCTGGGCTGAGGGGCTCTGGCGCCTCTGGGCTGAGGGGCTCTGGCGCCTCTGGGCTGAGGGGCTCTGGCAGCGGCGCCGGACAGGCGGGAGGCTCCGGCAGCGGCGCCGGACAGGCGGGAGGCTCCGGCAGCGGCGCCGGACAGGCGGGAGGCTCCGGCAGCGGCGCCGGACAGGCGGGAGGCTCCGGCAGCAGCGCCGGACAGGCGGGAGGCTCCGGCAGCGGCGCCGGACAGGCGGGACGCTCCGGCAGCGGCGCCGGACAGGCGGGAGGCTCCGGCAGCGGCGCCGGACAGGCGGGACCACCTGCAGGGAGGAGACAGAGAGACAGCCTGGTGCGTGGGGCTGCCACAGGAACCACCAGGCTGGGGAGACCTTCAGGAGGCTTGGTGTTAGGAGGAGCCTGAAAGACTGGGCTGTGGGGAGCACTGGAGCTCTGGTGCGCAACCTTGGCACCACTTCCCAGGCTGGACAACTACTCTAGCCCGGACCCTCCAGAGTGCAGGCACAGGTTGAACCGGGCTGTGGGTAAGCACGGGAGATCTAGTGCTTACTACACGCACCTCTCCCTTTGGCTCCACTCCCACATTTGCCCGGCACGAGCGGAGCGCAGGCAGAGGACGCACTGCACCCTCCCAGCGCCCGGAGACACAGCACGCAGAGCCGGCGCAGGATAACCTGGACCAAAACTGCGTACCGGCGACCAGACCCGCTGAGCAGGCACCATACGCCCTGGCTCAATGCCCACACTCGCATGGCACTCTCGGGGCTGCCCTATAGCGCACCGGGCTATGGGCACGCACTGGCGACACCGTGCGCTTAACCGCATAACACGGTGCCTGACCAGTAATGCGCTGCTTATCATAAGCACGAGGAGTGAGCTCAGGTCTGCTACCTGGCTTAGTACCACACCTCGTGTGCCCCCCCAAAAATAATTTGGGGCTGCCTCTCGTACCTGTCGCACTGCCGTGCTGGCTTCGCCAACCTCATTCTCCTGTAGCCTTCCTTGCACTGCTCCATCGAATCCCAGGCGGGCTCCGGCACTCTCCCTGGGTCGACCGCCCACCTGTCTATCTCCTCCCAAGTCGTGTAGTCCAGACTCTGCTCTGATGCTGGCCGCTGTTGTTGCTGCTGCTGCTGCTGTCGTCGCTGCGGTTTTTTACCACGCCGCTCAGCTTTCGCTGCCTCCAGCTTTGCTTTAGGACGGCGATTTTCCCCAGCCTGTGCCCAGGGTCCCTCTCTGTTCAGTATCTGCTCCCATGTCCAGGAGTCCTGTGATGCTGGCCGCTGTTGCTGCTGCTGCTGCTGCTGTCGTCGCTGCGGTTTTTTACCACGCCGCTCGGTCCTTGGTGGGTGGGTGATTCTGTAAAGGTTTTCCTCCTCTTCGTATGAAGAGGAGGTGTAGCAAGGATCGGACCAAGATGCGGCGTGGTAAGTGTCCATGGTTGTTTATTTAAAAATATAAACTGAACACTCAATGAATACAAAACAATAAACGTGAACAAAACCGAAACAGTACCGTGTGGCGAACAAACACAGACACGGAAACAATCACCCACCAACACACAGTGAAACCCAGGCTACCTAAGTATGATTCTCAATCAGAGACAACTAATGACACCTGCCTCTGATTGAGAACCATACTAGGCCGAAACATTGAAATTCCCAAAACCTAGAAAAACAAACATAGACAACCCACCCAACTCACGCCCTGACCATACTAAATAAATACAAAACAAAGGAAATTAAGGTCAGAACGTGACAGGTTTCTCTCCTGGGTACAGACCAGCATCAAGGATCTGCAGTGAGACTGCTAGTGTCAGGTTCCCCTCATAGATGCTGGTTGCTTCTGATACAGGATTTAGTCCAAGCGAGGGTTTGATGCACCTACTTACTCATTGACAGCAGTTTGATTCTAGGTCCACTGCTGTAGGACTTCCTGATGCCAGTTCTCACACAACTCATCTTAGTTCAGCTCAGCTCTGGAGCCATTACACTACATTATATTCAGCAGGCGGTCGGTCGGGTCTCATCTTCCTAAAGAGATGTTCAATAGCCCAGGGTGGAAGTAGGGTTAACAAAGTCTGTTTGAAAACAGAAAAGACTACTACTCTACAACTCAGGGACCAACAACATTAAGCTTACAGCTCTTTCAGACATGTGTGGTGCTGATTGACAGCTTTGCCTGAGGGTTGTTAGAGAGAGAAACACGTTGTTAACACAGTGAGCTGCTTGGAAATATGTGACCAGACATTTCATGGTTGTTAGGTGTGCAAGGTGAAAACCGTTATTTTCCAGCCAACTTTTGGAATTTTATTAGGATCCCCATTAGCTGTTGCGAAAGCAGCAGCTACTCTTCCTGGAGTCCACACAAAACATGAAACATGACATAATAAAGAGCATTAATAGACAGAACAACTCAAGGACAGAACAACATGTATTTAAAAAAAGGCACACATAACCTACACAGTGTGTATGTCAGAGCTGTGTGTAAGTTGACTATGTAAACAATTTGGAATTTTCAACACATAAATGTTTCTTATAAAAGGAAGAAGTGATACAGTTAATACAGTTAGCCAAGAGAGGCTGGCATGCATAGTATTTATATCAGCCCTCTGATTACAATAAAGAGCAAGACGTGCTGCTCCATTATGGGCCAGCTGCAGCTTAACAAGGTCTTTCTTTTCAGCATTTGACCGCATGACTGGACAATAATCAAGATTAAACTAAACTAGAGCCTGCAGGACCTTGCTTTTTGGAGAAGGTTGGAGTCAAAACAGCAGAGCATCTCTTTATTATGGACAGACCTCTCTCTCTCTCTCTCTCTCTCTCTCTCTCTCTCTCTCTCTCTCAATTGAATCTATATATTTTGAATTATTTAAGGAGTCACATGTGAGGCCATGTGCTGAGCAGAGTGAGTAAGGTAGTGAAGTAAACAACCGAAGATTTCAAGACTAAAAGTGGTGAAAGTAGTAGTAGAAATACACTTTATCTAGACCTTGGCCTATATCCCAATCTGACTTTGGTGCAGGTCATGTTGTTCTTCACATTACTGTCTAAGGTAAACACACACTATATCAAATAAATCTACGTTTATTTGTCACATGCACAGGATACAGAAGGTGTAAACGGTACAGTGAAGTGGGTACTTGCATAGTAGCAATATCAAAAATAGACTACATGACCAAAAGTATGTGGACACCTGCTCGTCAAACATCTCCTTCCAAAATCATGGGCATTAATATGGAGTTGGTTTCCCTTTTGCTGCTATAACAGCCTCCACTCTTCTGGGAAGGCTTTCCACTAGATGTTGGAACATTGCTGCGGAGACTTGCTTCCATTCAGTCACAAGAGTATTAGTGAGGTCGGATTGGTCTGCTACATGGCAGACCAATCCGAACTCATCTCTCAGCATGTCTAGTTCATCCATTATCTCAGCCAATCACCGCTAGCGGGACACTTCCTTTCTTTTTCCATGGCTAAACCAACTGGGCTTGAAATTCTTATGCTTTGAAGTAATGACGTGCGCCATATGCCTAGTCTCTTGAAACGGGTCACATTTTGTCAAACACTATTTTTTCCAACAGTTTGCTAAGAGCTGGCAACAAGCTGATAGGTCTGCTGTTAGAACCAGTAAAGGCCACTTTACCACTCTTGGGTAGCGGAATTACTTTGGCTTCCCTCCAGGCCTGAGGGCAAACACCTTCCTCTAGACTCAGATTAAATACATGACAGAAAAGAGTGGGCATAGAGTCAGATACCAGCCTCAGTAGCTTTCCATCTAAGTTGTCAATGCCAGGTTTGTCATTATTGATCGATAACAATCATTTCTCTACCTCTCCCACACTAACTTTACAAAATATTCACTTACAAAGCTATTGGCAGCAATTTGAGGGAAAACATGCCCGGTTTAAAAAATAAGAAACTGTGAGTTAATGAGATTTCCCTGCCATCCGTAACCTATTTCACAGTTGGAAAATAATCCTTGGCACAAATATCATAACAGAATTATTATAAACCCATAATAAGATAAAGTATTAAATGTCTCTTTTGCACTTTTTTAAAATCCCTTTTGAATAAATCCACTATGATTTGGGGTGGTGTAAAACAGCAAATACATGAACTCTTCTCAGATGGTTTCAGAGACGTTTGTTGAGCACGTGTCAGCAAAGATAGAAAACATAGTGAAGGAAGGGTTGATTGAATCCCTCCCCCTGTTGGAGATGATGACCCTGTTATGACTGATTGACTCTTGCCAACTTTATGTTTTGTGTTTTGATACACAGAGATCCGTAACCAGCTGGTGGAGCAGTTCAAATGCCTGGAGCAGCAGTCCGAGTCTCGTATCCAGCTGCTGCAGGACCTGCAGGACTTCTTCCGCCGCAAGGCTGAGATCCAGCTGGAGTACTCCCGCAGCCTGGAGAAACTGGCCGAGCGATTCTCCAACAAGATCCGCAGCTCCAGAGAACACCACCAGTTCAAGTGAGTTTCCCTCCCTGCAGAGATGAGACGACAACATGGCGAGAGACCACCTAGCTTCAAACTGAGACAAACATTTAAACTGCATCTGAGGCAGCGAGGGAGAGAGTGTGTGTGCGGGCGTGTGTTTGTGGGTCTACTTGCCTTGCAAACACGTGTCTACTCTATGTTTGTGTGTGTGCTTGGGTGAATTTATTTTTTAATTGCCTGAGAGCGTGTGAACTTATTGAGTACACATGAAGTTACCCTGAACAAAAATTAAACACAACATGCAACAATTTCATTTCATTTAAGGAAATCAGTCAATTAAAATAAATTCATTAGGCCCTTATCTATGGATTTCCCTTGACTGGGAATACAGATACCTGTAGAAAAAAAGTAGGAGCGTGGATCAGAAACCCAGTCAGTATCTGGTGTGACCACCATTTCCCTCAGGCAGCGCGACACATCTCCTTCACATAGAGTTGATCAGGCTGTTGATTGTGGCCTGTGGAATGTTGTCCCACTCCTCTTCAATGGCTGTGCGAAGTTGCTGGCTATTGGAGGGAACTGGAACATGCTGTCGTACACGTTGACCCAGAGCATACCAAGCATGCTCAATGGGTGACATGCACAGGAGGTTGGCGGGACCTTAATTGGGGCTTGTAATAATGGCTGGAGCGGAATAGGGGAATGGTATCAAATACATCAAACACATGGTTTGATGCCTTTCCATTTACTCCGTTCCAGACATTATTATGAGCTGTCTTCCCCTCAGCAGCCTCCACTGGTGACATGTCTGGTCAGTGTGCAGACCATGGAAGAACTGAGACATTTTCAGCTTCCAGGAATTGTGTACAGATCCTTTCAACATGGGGCAGAGCATTATCGTTCTCAAACATGAGGTGATTGTGGCGGATGAATGGCACGACAATGGGCCTCAGGATCTCGTCATTAAAATAGCCATCGATAAAATGCGATAGTGTTCATTTTCCGTAGCTCATGCCTGCCCATACCATAAGGCCACCGCCGTCATGGGGCACACTGTTCACAACGTTAACATCAGCAAACTGCTCGCCCACACGACACCATACACGCTGTCTGCCATATTTCCGGTACAGTTGAAACGGATTCCTCTGTGAAGAGCACACTTCTCCAGCGAGCCAGTGGCCATCGAAAGTGAGCATTTTCCCACTGAAGTCGGTTACGACGCTGAACTGCAGTCAGGTCCAGACCCTGGTGAGGATGACGAGCACGCAGATGAGCTTCCATGAGACGGTTTCTGCCAGTTTGTGCAGTAATTATATAGTTTCATCAGCTGTCCGGGTGGCTTGTCTCAGACGATCCTGCAGGTGAAGAAGCCGGATGTGGAGGTCCTAGACTGGTGTGGTTCAACATGGTCTGTGGTGTGTTAGGTCAGTTGGACGTACTGCCAAATTCTCTAAAATGACATTGGAGGTGGCGTATGGTAGAGAAATTAGCATTAAATTATCTGCCAACAGTTCTGGTGGACATTAATGCAGTCAGCATTCCAATTGCACGCTCCCTCAAAACTTGAGACATCTGTGTTGTGTGACAAAACTGCACAATTTAGAGTGGCCTTTTATTTTCTCCAGCACAAGGTGCACCTGTGTAATGATAATGCTATTTAATCAGCTTCTTGATATGCCACACCTGTCAGGTGGATGGATTATCTTGTCAAATGAGAAATGGTCACTAACAGGGATGTAAACAAATTTGTGCAAACATTTTTGAGAAATATGCTTATTTAAAAAAATATATATACTTTTTTTAGGGGTAGATCAGCTTTAATATTGCAGATAGATTATGGATTCCATCAATATTATTGTCTGCATCACTTCCAATCCCCCATATATTTTGGGGTAAATATATACAGTACCAGTCCAAATTTTGGACACACCTACTCATTCCAACTATTTTTTGCATTGTAGAATAATAGTGAAGACATCAGAACTATGAAATAACACAAATGGAATCATGTAGTAACCAAAAACGTTTTAAACAAATAAAAATATATTTGAGATTTGAGATTCTTCAAAGTAGCCACCCTTTGCCTTGATGACTGCTTTGCACACTCTTGGCATTCTCTCAACCAGCTTCATGAGGTAGTCACCTGGAATGCATTTCAATTAACAGGTGTTAAAAGGTAATTTATGGAATTTCTTTCCTTCTTAATGTGTTTGAGCCAATCGGTTGTGTTGTGACATGGTAGGGGTGGTATACAGAAGATAGCCCTATTTGGTAAAAGACCAAGTCCATATTATGGCAATAACTGTCCAAATAAGCAAAGAGAAATGACAGTCCATCATTATTTTAAGACATGAAGGTCAGTCAATCCAGAACATTTCAAGAACTTTGAAAGTTTCTTCAAGTGCAGTCACAAAAACCATCAAATGCTATGATGAAACTGGCTCTCATTAGGACCACTACAATAATAGAATACCTAGAGTTACCTCTGCTGTAGAGGATACGTTCATTAGAGTTAACTGCACCTCAGATTGCAGCCCAAATAAATTCTTCACTGAGTTCAAGTAACAGACAAATCTCAACATCAACTGTTCAGAGGAGACTGTGAATCAGGCCTTCATGGTCAAATTGCTGTAAAGAAACCACTACTTAAGGACAACAATAATAAGAAGAGACTTGCTTGGGTCAAGAAACACGAGCAATGGATATTAGACCGGTGGAAATCTGTCCTTTGGTCTGATGAGTCCAAATTTGAGATTTTTGGTTCCAACTGCCGTGTCTTTGTGAGACTCAGAGCAGGTGAACAGATGATCTCCGCGTGTGTGGTTCCCACCGTGAAGCATGGAGGAGGAGGTGTGATGGTGTTGGGGTGCTTTGCTGGTGACACTGTCTGTGATTTATTTAGAATTCAAGGCACACTTAACCAGCATGGCTACCACAGATTTCTGCAGCAATATACCATCCCATCTGGTTTGTGCTTAGTGGGACTATCATTTGTATTTCAACAGGACAATGACCCAAAACACACATCCAGGCTGTGTAAGGGCTATTTGATCAAGAAGGAGAGTGATGGAGTGCTCCATCAGATGACCTGGCATCCACAATTTCCCGACCTCAACCCAATTAAGATGGATTGGGAAGAGTTGGAAGGCAGAGTGAAGGAAAAGCAGCCAACGAGTGCTCAGCATATGTGGGAACTCCTTCAAGATTGTTGTAAAAGCATTCCAGGTGAAGCTGGTTGAGAGAATGCCAAGAGTGTGCAAAGCTGTCGTCAAGGAAAAGGGTGGCTACTTTGAAGAATCTCGAATATAAAAAACATTTTGATTTGTTTAACACTTTTTTGGTTACTACATGATTCCATATGTGTTATTTCATAGTTTTGATGTCTTCAC
This sequence comes from Oncorhynchus nerka, assembly GCF_034236695.1. NCBI lineage: Eukaryota > Metazoa > Chordata > Actinopteri > Salmoniformes > Salmonidae > Oncorhynchus > Oncorhynchus nerka. Next base: position 67,509,840 of record NC_088397.1, on the reverse strand, counting down.
TATTATTCTACAATGTAGAAAGAAGTAAATAAAGAAAGCCCTTGATTATATACAGTGCATTCAGAGGTCCATATTATTCCATATTATTATACATACTGCTGCAGAGTTCAAGTAACAGACACATCTCAACATCAACTGTTCACAGGAGACTGTGTGAATCAGGCCAAACTTTTGACTGGTGCTGTATATTTTCCTCCGTTATTTTCCCCTAACCCTACCACCCTTCCTAATTGGAGTAAACTAATGGACAACAAAACGTAGACTTCTACTTCCAGCTTATATATACTATATATATTATACGTAGACAGTATATTTTACAATAGTTATCTTTTGTTTATTTTTAGTCCCACCCTTCAGCTCCACTCAACTCCTCGAATCTATCTCTGAACAACATCCAGTTTTTATTTCTATTTGCCATATTTTTATTACATTTTTATTTCACCTTTATTTAACCAGGTAGGCATGTTGAGAACAAGTTCTCATTTACAACTGCGACCTGGCCAAGATAAAGCAAAGCAGTTCGACACAAACAACAACACAGAGTTACACATGGAATAAACAAACATACAATCAATAATACAGTAGAAAATGTCTATATACAGTGTGTGCAAATGAGGTAAGATATGGGAGGTAAGGCAATAAATAGGCCATAGTGGCGAAGTAATTACAATATAGCAATTAAACACTGGAGTAATAGATGTGCGGAAGATGTGCAAGAAGAGATACTGGGGTGTAAAGGAGCAAAATAAATAAATAAATACAGTTTTGGGATGAGGTAGTTGGATGGGCTATTTACAGATGGGCTATGTACAGGTGCAGTGATCTGTGAGCTGCTCTGACAGCTGGTGGTTAAAGTTAAATCAGCTTCAGTGATTTTTGCAGTTCGTTCCCATCATTGGCAGCAGAGAACTGGAAGGAAAGGCAGCCAAAGGAGGAATTGGCTATGGGGTGACCAGTGAAATATACCTGCTGGAGCGTGTGCTACAGGTGGGTGCTGCTATGGTGACCAGTGAGCTGAGATAAGGCGGGGATTTACCTAGCAAATACTTATAGATGACCTGTGTCCAGTGGGTTTGGCGACGAGTATGAAGCGAGGGGCAGCCAATGAGAGTGCACAGGTCGCAGTGGTGGGTAGTATATGGGGCTTTGGTGACAAAACGGATGGCACTGTGATAGACTGCATCCAATTTCTTGAGTAGAGTGTTGAAGGCTATTTTGTAAATGACATCGCCGAAGTCGAGAATCAGTAGGATAGTCAGTTTTACGAAGGTATGTTTGGCAGAATGAGTGAAGGATGCTTTGTTGCGAAATAGGAAGCCGATTCTAGATTTAATTTTGGATTGGAGATGTTTAATGTGAGTCTGGAAGGAGAGTTTACAGTCTAACCAGACACCTAGGTATTTGTAGTTGTCCACATATTCTAAGTCAGAACCGTCCAGAGTAGTGATGCTGGACGGGCGGACAGGTGCTGGCAGTGATCGGTTGAAGAGCATGCATTTAGTTTTACTTGCATTTAAGAGCAGTTGGAGGCCACGGAATGAGAGTGGTATGGCATTGAAGCTTGTCTGGAGGTTAGTTAACAAGAAGGGCCAGAAGTATACAGAATGGTGTCGTCTGCGTAGAGGTGAATCAGAGAATCACCAGCAGCAAGAGCGACATCATTGATGTATACAGAGAAGAGAGTCGGCCTGAGAATTGAACCCTGTGGCACCCCCATAGAGACTGCCAATACTTATTTTCCACCATAATTTGCAAATACATTCATTAAAAATCCTACAATGTGATTTTCTTGATTTCTTTTCTCATTTTGTCCGTCATAGTTGAAGTGTACCTATGATGAAAATTACAGGCCTCTCTCATCTTTTTAAATGGGAGAACTTGCACAATTGGTGGCTGACTAAATACTTTTTTGCCTCACTGTATATTGGTTCCTAACTTCCCTGAAAAGTTGCATATCACGGGGGCTATTCGATGCTAATCTAGAACGCCACAGGATGTTTTTGTGCTGGTCAAGGGCAGTCAGGTCTTTTCAACTCTGCTGTGATTTCACAGAAATTCTGAACCTTTCTATTCACATAAATTCTACAGATTGTAAATGAAAGATAAACATTTTTGCTAAGAGTTTTATATTATTCATTGATTTGACTATGACTTTTTAAATCACCCAGCAGTGCTATTTGCAGAGTTAGCTCCAGGTAAATGTTGCAATTCTTCAGCCATTCCTGAACCTGGGACCAAAAACAAGCTACATATAGACATTACCAAAACAAATGATTTAATGCTTCTGTCTCTTCACAGCAAAATTTGCAGAGCTGGGATGGTTGTATCCCCCATATATATAACATTCTATAAGTTGCAAGAAGTTTGTATAATAATTTAAATATAAAAACTCAACATTTTGAATACAGCGTAGTTTTGTGTATCAGTTCATGGAAACGGTACATCGAAAATCGCTTCCCAACTATTTTGCTATCTATATGGCACAGCTGTCATTTATTTTGCTCCTTAAATGAAACTGGTATACTTTTTTTATTTATTACAATTTTCTTTAACCAATTTTGGTCTTTAATGCAGGGCCGACAGACAAGTTCCATACTTTCTCCCACATCCGATGGCCTCTTCCATTTTTGCGATAATGCTGCAAATAGTTGGTTGTAATTTTGAGTAGAGCAAACATTTTCGTATATTTTTATTAGCTGCATGTGTGACATAACTACACTAGTTGTATTTATGATATTATTTACAAAGATTATACAGTTTGTTTTCCTAGGAATATATATTTTATAATCAATTAGCATATTTGATTTGAACCATAATATTTTTTGTAATATTTGTTCTGTCTTTTCTGGTGGATTAACCTGAAATTGCTACCAACTTTCTAAGGCTGTTTTAAAAATAGCAATATTTTGGGGATTTTTTCATTTTCAAATAACCAAAAGTGAAAGGTTGTAATCTGAATAAAGGGGAAAAGGCCATTTTTGAACATGGGGTGAGACATTCTTAGTAATATGCTTGTGAACCTGTTCGGACTTAAGTATAGCTTTTGTATGACTGAAGCCTTCAGTGAGAGATCTATGCTTTCATATTGAATCATTTCTTCCCTCCGATTTCATATTAATTATATAAATAGGCCCGTTGAATTTTGTCTGGCTTACCTTTCCAAATAAAATTAAATATGTTTTGCTCATATCATTTAGAAAACAAGTCGCTAGGTGTAGTCAAGGCCCTAAGCAAATATGTAAACTGGGATATTGTAACGCCCTGACCATAGAGAGCCTTCTATTCTCTATGGTGGTTAGGTCGGGGTGTGACTAGGGTGGGTTATCTAGGTTATTGTAAGTCTGTTGGCCTGGCATAGTTCCCAATCAGAGACTGTTTATCATGGTCTCTGATTGGGGTTCATATTTAGGCAGCCATTTCTCCCACTGTGTTTTGTGGGATCTTGTTTGCGTGTAGTGTGAGCCTGTGAGCACTCCATGACTTCACGTTTTTTTTCTATTGTTTTTGTGAGTTTCATTTCAATAAAACATGTGGAACTCTACGTACGCTGTGCCTTGGTCCGACATTCATTATAACGATCGTGACAGATATGACTAAAGAGTTCATCAGGGTGATTTGTCCACAAATAGACATGTATTTTCCTTTCCATGGTAGCAAGATCTTATCTATTAAAATGTATTGTAGTGAGACCATTTCTTTCGGGATATGAATATGTCCACTTCACCGTCAGACCATTTTATTAGTAAACTACACGGTAATGTAAAAGTTGTATTTTTTGTGATCCAATACGTAATGTAGTAAGTTCACTTATCATAATTTGGTTGTAATCTGGAGAAGTTAGAAAAATTATTTAGATCCTCTATGAGGCTGTGGAGGGATCCTTATTGTGTATTTAAAAGACAAAACATGAATCAGCGTACAATGACCTTTGTTTTTAAGCCTTGGATTTCTAGTCCCTTGAAATTATTGATGGATCTGATTTGAATAGCTAACATTTCGATGGCCATAATAAATAGATATGTGTCACGGTCGTCATAAAGAGGAGACCAAGGCGCAGCATTGTAAGCGTACATACAGTATATCACAAAAGTGAGTACACCCCTCACATTTTTGGAAATATTTGAGTATATCTTTTAATGTGACAACACTAAAGAAATGACACTTTGCTACAATGTAAAGTAGTGAGTGTACAGCTTGTATAACAGTGTACATTTGCTGTCCCCTCAAAATAACTCAACACACAGCCATTAATGTCTAACCCGCTGACAACAAAAGTGAGTACACCCCTAAGTGAAAATGTCCAAATTGGGCCCAAAGTGTCAATATTTTGTGTGGCCACCATCATTTCCCAGCACTGCCTTAACCCTCTTGGGCATGGAGTTCACCAGAGCTTCACAGGTTGCCACTGGAGTCCTTCATGACGACATCACGGAGCTGGTGGATGTTAGAGACCTTGCACTCCTCCACCATCCGTTTGAGGATGCCCCACAGATGCTCAATAGGGTTTAGGTCTGGAGATATGCTTGGCCAGTCCATCACCTTTACCCTCAGCTTCTTTAGCAAGGCAGTGGTCGTCTTGGAGGTGTGTTTGGGGTCGTTATCATGTTAGAATACTGCCCTGCGGCCCAGTCTCCGAAGGGAGGGGATCATGCTCTGCTTCAGTAAGTCACAGTACATGCTGGCATTCATGATTCACTCAATGAACTGTAGCTCCCCAGTGCCGTCAGCAATCATGCAGCCCTAGACCATTACACTCTCACCACCATGCTTGACTGTAGGCAAGACACACTTGTCTTTGTACTCTTCACCTGGTTGCCACCACACACGCTTGACACCATCTGAACCAAATACGTTTATCTTGGTCTCATCAGACCACAGGACATGGTTCCAGTAATCCATGTCCTTAGTCTGCTTGTCTTCAGCAAACTGTTTGCAGGCTTTCTTGTGCATCATCTTTAGAAGAAGCTTCCTTCTGGGACGACAGCCATGCAGACCAATTTGATGCAGTGTACGGCGTATGGTCTGAGTACTGACAGGCTGACCCCCCACCCCTTCAACCTCTGCAGCAATGCTGGCAGCACTCATACGTCTATTTCCCAAATACAACCTCTGGATATGACGCTGAGCACGTGCACTCAACTTCTTTGGCCGACCATGGCGAGGCCTGTTCTGAGTGGAACCGGTCCAGTTAAACCGCTGTATGGTCTTGGCCACCGTGCTGCAGCTCAGTTTCAGGGTCTTGGCAATCTTCTTATAGCCCAGACCATCTTTATGTAGAGCAACAATTATTTTTTTCAGATCCTCAGAGAGTTCTTTGCCGTGAGGTGCCATGTTGAACTTCCAGTGACCATTCAGTGTGAGGGAGTGTGAGAGCGATGACACCAAATTTAACACACCTGCTCCCCATTCACACCTGAGTCCTTGTAACACTAACGAGTCACATGACACCGGGGAGGGGAAATGGCTAATTGGGCCCAATTTGGACATTTTCACTTAGGGGTGTACTCACTTTTGTTGCCAGCTGTTTAGACATTAATGGCTGTGTGTTGAGTTATTTTGAAGGGACAGAAAATTTACACTGTTATACAAGCTGTACAGTCACAGTGTTGTCAAATGAAAAGATATACTCAAATATTTCCAAAAATGTGAGTGGTGTACTCACTTTTGTGATATACTGTACTTCTTTAATTAAAGAAAGAACACTGAACAAACTAATCAAAACAACAAAACGAACCGTGAAGCTAATATGGCTAGTGCAGACAGGCAACTAAACGTAGAATAAGAACCCACAAACTACCCAAGGAATATGGCTACCTAAATATGGTCCCCAATCAGAGACAACGATAAACAGCTGCCTCTGAGAACCAACCTAGGCAACCATAGACAAACACCTAGACTTAGAAAATCCCCTAGACATACAAAAAACCCTAGACAATACAAAAACTGAACAAACCACCCTCATCACACCCTGACCTAACCAAAATAATAAAGAAAACAAAGATAACTAAGGTCAGGGCGTGACAATATGACGATAGAGGTCAACCATGTTTTACTCCTCTTGACAGTTTAATACCTTCTGAGAAGTAGACATTATTTACTATTTTACACCTAGGGTTACTATGCATAACCTTAACCCCATTGTATGACATATTCTCCAAAATTGAAATATTCCAGTCGTACTTTATCAAAAGCCTTTTCAAAGTCAGCGATGAATACCAGGCCTGGTTTCCCAGATTTTGCATAGTGTTCTATTGTTTCCAGTATTTGTCTTAAATTAAGATGAATAATAATCCAACCATACCTTTTTAATTCTTAGCTTTTTGTGCATATTGAACATTTCTGGGATCTTCTGTTTCAGCTCATGAAACACGGGACCAACACTTCACATGTTGTGTTTATATTTTTATTCAGTACACATCCATTCTTGCCAAGTTTTTATTCCCAGATCTTATACTACTCCATCCTGTCTCTTTCTCATCGTAATCTTTCCAAAACCGACTCCTGCTGCGTTTTAGGTTCACGCTCTGATTGGATAGCCTTAGGATATAAATACCCTTCTTAGAATATGCAAGCGAAAAAGATTTTCCTCTTTATTCCTTAGAAATCTCAAACCATCCAAAGGAGATAAAAAAGGAATTTCATTCTGGATGAAACCTCCATTTTAATTGGCACTCCAGAATCTCCACATATAATGCTCCTCTTCCTGTAGTTCTGGGCTGAGGGAGTCACAGCCAGGCCAGGCCTTCACCAGTATTATCCTATAGGGTCCAGGCACATCCGTGGCCATGCATGCTAAAACAATGGGCCTTGTTTCCCATTACATCAATGGATAACTTGATTATTCTCTGCCATGGTGGGCTGCCAGTGATAGATCTTCAGCTTGCTAGCCAGCCCCAGCCTTCACACTGCAGCATTTGATTACAGTGCAGTCGTATGCTGCAACATGTACTCCTCATTCTCTATCTATACAGTATGAACTGTACTCCCAACTTTTGAATATAATAGCAAGCTACACTTTAACACATGCTAAAGGTTAGTTGGGTTAATATGATAACAGTGATCATAACAGTAGTTATAAAGCTTTGCATGTCAGTGCACGCAATAGAGTAGAGGGTGTGTTTCAGAGGGCTTTGTATCATCCATTGAGTTCAGGCCATGTGGAATTGGATGGGGATTTGACTCAGTAATTGAGGCCAGCTGTTCTAGAGGAGGCAGCCTGCACCAGGGTCCCCAAGGCTAGGCAGGCAGTAAACAGGCCTGTACTGCTGCAGACACTTTGGCTTAGCCAACACACTTGCACTGACTGTACAGTAGATCTTCTAGTAGACCAATCCAAACAGTTGTTGAAGAGCAGGCAGCAGCCACACAGTTCTTACCAGACTCTGCATCTCATCTCCCTCTGCCACCTCAATGCCTTCGCCAAGGCTGCCTCAACCACTGTACTCCCTCATAGGGCTGCAGTGTAAATCATCCATCTACAAGTCTGTAGCCGCAGAGTCTTTGGCTGTGTGTAGTTATCACACGGGATATTTGTGTGTTAACACTTTGATTACACACACTTCTTTATGAGGGCCACATCTGACTCTACGGATAGCTACTTTATTAAGGTAAACATTTGCTTTCTATGCCTGTGATATGTGGGTGTCCCAGCTAGTTATCTTAAAATGAATTCACTAAGTGTAATTCACTCTGGAGTGTCTGCTAAATGTAAAACGGCTTCATTTGGACTCCATTAAGCCAACCAAATTCAACCATAAAAACGTTTGGCCAATTAGCATTGACAGTGGCCTTGTTAAAGACCCTCACGTCGTAAGTAAACTCTGGGCCCGACGTCTACTGTATATACAGTTGCAGTATTTATCACCCACGTATGTAATATGGATACTTGTCTTTTACCCTGTTCTTACTGTCTCATTAGTTTTACACAAACAAGCTCCAACTCTCAGTTTTTGGCTCTATGTGGATATGTCTGAGTTGTGAGGTAACCCCAGCAGCCCAGCTCTCTGTGGAAGGATAGGTCATGAACAGCATAACCCCTCCGCTGCCTAGCAACTCATGTATGGCAGTCCGCTGCCTCTGCTCTGCACTGCACTGCACAACACTATGGGAAATGAAAAGTGCACAGTTAAAGACTCTGGTTGGCCTGGCCAGGGCAGACGTCCACATTGAGCTGCTGGGTCGCTGCCCCTGTCCTGTTGGTTTAACCCACACTGTACAAACACGGCTTTATGAGCCGAGTTTATGATAGCAGTCACTGATACAATGCCCAACACCACTGTAGTTTACAGCTGCTCTGCCATGAGGCTGTCTGTCTGCTCGGTCTCATCTTGGCTCGTCTACATTAACAAATCATGCAGCTCTAGTATCTCTCGTTAGACTGATTAAGATGAGGGTGAAGTATCCCATCACTCCCCCTCTGATTGGACCACATGAAAGGGGAAGCTGAGGGCATAAGTATGCAAGAAATCCCTCCAGCTCAGCTGGACTCAGACCTACACTCTTTGAAAAAGGGTTCCAAAAGTATTCATAAGCTGTCCCCATAGGGTACCCGTTTTGGTTCCAGATAGAACCCTTTTTGGATCTGTGGAAAGGGTTCTACATGGAAAAAAATAGTTATTCAAAGGGATCTTCTATGGGGACAGCCGAAGAACACTTTTAGGTTCTAGATAGCACCTTTTTTTCTAAGAGTGTACTGCTCCAGCCTACCTGGGTCTCTGCTTGAGATCTGTCAGTCTGGTCCCAGTCAACCCACCCAGCCCACACCAAAACACCAACCACCAGAAGTCTATTTGCTATTAAATGGTGGCCTCACTGTAAGAGAGTGGGCGAGGGCTTGTCTCTGCCCTTTAGATGGTGCCTATCCTTTTCATTTTTTTGCATATAGCTAGATCTACACAACAGATGACATGGGATTTGGACTCATCTTGACATTAGACCACTTAGAGATCAAATCAACTTTGATTGTGGAGTGAACTATCACTTTAAACCATTGTGTTTGTGGGGCTTCAGGCACTTCCTATTGCTCAGTAAATGGTCTTCAATGTCTATGAGACAGACAAAAGACATTGATTGAGGAAATGTTTCAGGATGAATCATTAAATGGGGATTTGAATCACACCCTATTAAATTAAAATGGCTGAATATGGTCAGTCAAAACAGGGATTAGAAATAATCAACAGCAAGCCATTAGAAAGCAGCTCATGTAATATTGAAAGGAAACATAACCTGTCTGAGAGAGATAAGATAAAGCTTCCAATAACATCCAATCCTGTGTGTTATTGTGTGACCGTGTGTGTGTCTGTGTGTGTGACCGTGTGTGTGCCTGCCTGCGTATGTGTGTTAGTGCATGTGTTGTGTGTATGTGTGGCCGTCTGTGTGGGTGTAAGAGGTCATCATTAATGATTGCCCTGGTATCGCGCTGAGCCAGACTGTCTCCTCCATGCTCGTTCTGCTTAAATACAATCACTCTGGTGGCATCTTATTTGTCTTAACCCCGTTCCATCTGATGTTGCTGCCTGCAATCTCTGTCCAGCTGCCTGTCTGTCTGCAAAACTGCAAAACATGAAAGACTGACTATACATGATTTTTCATTATAAATAAGAACTGTACTGTTTCGTACTAAAAACCAAACCATCCTGCAATGTATTATGTAGCTATATACTATGGGCTACAGCCCATAACTCTATGTTCTATTGATTGCCTTTGACATTTAATCTAATATCACATGTTTTAATTGGTCCAAATACCGACCCCTTCAGCAAATGTAAAATGTATCCTATGTCTTTATAGATGTTATTTGATAAAAGGATTTCATCCTGATTATGCTTTAGTCTGAACGGCTGATAATTAATGTGCTGTATTCATGATCATGTGCCAGTGATTCCTTCACTAATTATTCATAAGCTTATGAGGGCATCAAATTCCCAGTGACTCCCAGAAGAATGCTATGTATTATGCATGGGGTTGCTAGGTTGGCGTACTTGCCTTTGGGTCAGAGGCAGTCCCAGGGCTGCCAATCTGCATTCCCCCAAATGGCTTAGAATGAATATTCCTTAGTATAGACTCCAGTATGTTCTGTACATCATATTCTGTCTATACAGATAGTATTGAACCAGTGCATTTCTAACCTCCGGACATAAATAAGAACCATACATCCTCTGATCTATGTGCCCACCAGTCCTACCCAGCACACTGACTGTACAGCCCCTCATCATCTGTACAGGGCCCATCACTGAGACTTTCCCCGGTGGTGTAGAGGGGTCAGAGCAGGACAGGGGTTCAATGTTAAACTATGTCCCTGTCAGAGAAAGGCTAGGTGTGTTCAGAGCAAACATCAAACTCCTCTCCAAGGGAAAGTGGGAGAGGCCTGTAGTCCCATATCCCTTAGTTTCCTCATCCAGCTGTAAACCTATCAGCAGCACCAGGTAGGGTGTGTGTGTGTGTTTGTGTGTGTGTGTTTCAGGCCCTGCCAAACACTCCAACCCCCCCACAACCACCACCACCATCACCACCACCACATTGCTCTGGCCTAGTCTGCAGCTGCTTGCTATCAAATGTTGGCACTGCCTTCCTTCCCCCCAAAAAGAGGTTCTGTTGAGATAAGCAGTGCAGAGTGGGTTAAAAGCTCTTCAAAGTGCTCTAAATTCTGGGTTACGTCCCAAATGGCACCCTATTCCCTATATAGTGCACTACTTTTGACCAGAGTTAGCCAGACTTAGCCCTGGTCAAAAGTAGCGCACTAGATACGGAATAGGGTGCCATTTGGGACGCAACCCTGGTGTGATGACTAATGCGTACTTCCTTGTGGAAGTCCTCTGAAAGGTCCTATGTGTTCTATACATCCGTGACTAAAGAGTGAGCCTTCTTCTACACATCACTTCAACTTGTTACGGTATAGACTACATTATGGAGACAGCTTATCAGTTATTCAAAGACGCACATACACGCACACACACACACATGCACACACACACATACACACACACACATGCACACGCACACACACACACACACACATGGTGAGCATGCTGGTGAAAGACAGAGCAGTGTCCTAACACAGTGGTTCCCAAATTGAAGTCACTCAGTCATTAAACCTACTCTTGAAAGTTGTAATAGTATAATGCACAAGGTGCAATTTTGAAATTGGGTAGTGCATCATCAGTTCCTCTTGTCATGCATTCCTTAGAGAGCTATTTATAACTTGTCAGAAATGTCCAGATCAACTAGCCCATGTCAGCTACCATTTTATTGTTTAGGTTTTTCAGCCCGTAGATATTGTTGTCATTTTTTTGTCACATAAATATCACATTAATAGACATTAGACATGGCAGAATGTATAGAATTGCAAGAAAATTTGCTTTAAAACTGCAAAATGTTCTTTGCACCCCATGACAATATGTGTAGAATTGCAGAAAATAAGCATTAAACTTCCACCATTAAGAGGGGTGTGAACAGTTTGTGTCATGAACAGTGCTTCTGCCCATAGAAATAGACGTTGTGCGTGTGCACGCAGGGGGGTTGCGGGATGTTCTCCAATGCGGTAAGGGGCGCCTTGAAAAAGTTTAGGAACCATTGTCCTAACAGATGAGCCTGATGCCTTAGAGGCTCTCCTTTCCTTTCTCCCCTCTCCCCTCTCCCATCTCCCCTCTCCCATCCTCTCCTCTCCTCTCCTCTCCTCTCCTCTCCTCTCCTCTCCTCTCCTCTCCTCTCCTCTCCTCTCCTCTCCTCTCCTCTCCTCTCCTCTCCTCTCCTCTCCCTTTATGGCCCTTTATGACTTATACTAGGGCTGTGACCTGTGGATCTGCCACCTTGTGATTCAGTACTATAAAACCAGGGCCACTGTGGGCTGCTTCTACAGTATCACTGGTTGAAAATATTCAGCTCCCTCCCTCTCGGAGAAGAGATGTGCCCTGCTGCAGCCACACAGCCACACAGGTCTAATTACCTGCCTTCTGCTCCCACTTCCTGTGAAATGAGGATGGGGAGAAGAGAGCCTGCTTGCTTTTGTCTATTTCCTCAGGAAAAGGGTTTAACCCAGGGCCCAGAGAAACAGTGACAGGACTGGCCGGATTCTCAGATGTCTCTTTTCGGATGCTCTACTTATAGTTATGGTCTAGTGGTGTAGGTGGGTTTTTGCAGCGTTGGCAGTTTCAATGGTGCATTGCAAGTCACAATGAATAGGCAGCTAAGGTATTGTATGTATGTAGCTCAAACCTCTGTACTTGTTCTAGTGAATAATAATAAGGCTGAGGCTGTGGACCCAGATGCCCAAATACCTCACAGCCCTTTGAACACACAGTTGCTTTGTCACAGAGCGTTGTAACTCCCTCTCCCTCTCTCCCAGGCAACACCCTCCTGGCCCTGAGCTGCTGTCACGCTAAACAGCTGACTTTATTTTAATAATCAGGGAAAACACGGATTTTACGGGCAGATTCATATTTTATCAGCGATTACAGGGGCTTGGAGATGCCTGCTCAGCGTTTCTGCCTAGCCGAGCGGAGGAGGAGTGCAATACTACAGACAGGGAGCCCTGTAAATAGAGCCGTGTTGTTTGGATGGCTAGGGACTTGCTTTGGCAATGTTAACATGTGTTTCCCATGCCAATAAAGCCCTTGAATTGAATTGAATTGAGAGGGAGTGAGAGAGACTGGGAGTGGGGAGTGAGAGAGACTGGGAGTGGGGAGAGAGAGAGACTGGAAGTGGGGAGAGAGAGAGACTGGGAGTGGGGAGAGAAAGAGACTGGGAGTGGGGAGAGAGAGAGACTGGGAGTGGGAGTGGGGAGAGAGAGAGACTGGGAGTGGGGAGAGAGAGAGACTGGGAGTGGGGAGAGAAAGAGACTGGGAGTGGGGAGAGAGAGAGAGACTGGGAGTGGGAGTGGGGAGAGAGAGAGACTGGGAGTGGGGAGAGGGAGAGACTGGGAGTGGGGAGAGAGAGAGAGAGACTGGGAGTGGGGAGAGAGAGAGACTGGGAGTGGGGAGAGAGAGACTGGGAGTGGGGAGAGAGAGAGACTGGGAGTGGGGAGAGAGAGAGAGACTGGGAGTGGGAGTGGGGAGAGAGAGAGAGACTGGGAGTGGGGAGAGAGAGAGACTGGGGAGTGGGGAGAGAGAGTGACTGGGAGTGGGGAGAGAGAGAGAGACTGGGAGTGGGAGTGGGGAGAGAGAGAGACTGGGAGTGGGGAGAGAGAGAGAGACTGGGAGTGGGAGTGGGGAGAGAGAGAGACTGGGAGTGGGGAGAGAGAGACTGGGAGTGGGGAGAGAGAGAGAGACTGGGAGTGGGGAGAGAGAGAGACTGGGAGTGGGGAGAGAGAGAGACTGGGAGTGGGGAGAGAGAGACTGGGAGTGGGGAGAGAGAGACTGGGAGTGGGGAGAGAGAGAGACTGGGAGTGGGGAGAGAGAGACTGGGAGTGGGGGGAGAGAGAGACTGGGAGTGGGGAGAGATAGAGACTGGGAGTGGGAGTGGGGAGAGAGAGAGACTGGGAGTGGGGAGAGAGAGAGACTGGGAGTGGGGAGAGAGAGAGAGACTGGGAGTGGGGAGAGAGAGAGACTGGGAGTGGGGAGAGAGAGTGACTGGGAGTGGGGAGAGAGAGAGACTGGGAGTGGGAGTGGGGAGAGAGAGACTGGGAGTGGGGAGAGAGAGAGAGTGGGAGTGGGGAGGGAGAGAGACTGGGAGTGGGGAGAGAGAGAGAGACTGGGAGTGGGGAGAGAGAGAGAGACTGGGAGTGGGGAGAGAGAGACTGGGAGTGGGGAGAGAGAGACTGGGAGTGGGGAGAGAGAGAGACTGGGAGTGGGGAGAGAGAGAGACTGGGAGTGGGAGTGGGGAGAGAGAGAGACTGGGAGTGGGAGTGGGGAGAGAGAGAGACTGGGAGTGGGATTGGGGAGAGAGAGAGACTGAGAGTGGGGAGAGAGAGACTGGGAGTGGGGAGAGAGAGAGACTGGGAGTGGGAGTGGGAGAGAGAGACTGGGAGTGGGGAGAGAGAGAGACTGGGAGTGGGGAGAGAGGGAGACTGGGAGTGGGGAGAGAGAGAGAGAGTGGGAGTGGGGAGGGAGAGAGACTGGGAGTGGGAGTGGGGAGAGAGAGAGACTGGGAGTGGGGAGAGAGAGAGATTGGGAGTGGGAGTGGGGAGAGAGAGAGTGGGAGTGGGGAGAGAGAGAGACTGGGAGTGGGAGTGGGGAGAGAGAGAGACTGGGAGTGGGGAGAGAGAGACTGGGAGTGGGGAGAGAGAGAGAGACTGGGAGTGGGGAGAGATAGAGAGAGACTGGGAGTGGGGAGAGAGAGAGACTGGGAGTGGGGAGAGAGAGAGACTGGGAGTGGGAGTGGGAAAGAGAGAGACTGGGAGTGGGGAGAGAGAGACGGAGTGGGGAGAGAGAGACGGAGTGGGGAGAGAGAGCAAGACTGGGAGTGGGAGAGAGAGAGACTGGGAGTGGGGAGAGAGAGACGGAGTGGGGAGCGAGAGCAAGACTGGGAGTGGGGAGAGAAAGAGACTGGGAGTGGGGAGTGAGAGAGACTGGGAGTGGGGAGAGAGAGAGACTGGGAGTGGGGAGAGAGAGAGACTGGGAGTGGGGAGAGAGAGAGACTGGTAGTGGGGAGAGAGAGAGAGACTGGGAGTGGGGAGAGAGAGAGAGACTGGGAGTAGGGAAAGAGAGAGACTGGGAGTGGAGAGAGAGAGAGAGACTGAGAGTGGGGAGAGAGAGAGAGACTGGGAGTGGGGAGAGAGAGATACTTGGAGTGGGGAGAGAGAGACTGGGATTGGGATTGGGGAGAGAAAGAGACTGTGAGTGGGGAGTGAGAGAGACTGGGAGTGGGGAGAGAGAGACTGGGAGTGGGGAGAGAGAGACTGGGAGTGGGGAGAGAGAGACTGGGAGTGGGGAGAGAGAGAGACTGGGAGTAGGGAAAGAGAGAGACTGGGAGTGGAGAGAGAGAGAGAGACTGGGAGTGGGGAGAGAGAGAGAGAGAGACTGGGAGTGGGGAGAGAGAGACTGGGAGTGGGGAGAGAGAGACTGGGAGTGGGGAGAGAGAGAGAGAGAGACTGGGAGTGGGGAGAGAGAGAGACTGGGAGTGCGGAGAGAGAGAGAGACTGGGAGTGGGGAGAGAGAGACTGGGAGTGGGGAGAGAGAGAGACTGGGAGTGGGGAGAGAGAGAGAGAGACTGGGAGTGGGGAGAGAGAGAGACTGGGAGTGCGGAGAGAGAGAGAGACTGGGAGTGGGGAGAGAGAGAGACTGGAAGTGGGAGTGGGAAAGAGAGAGACTGGGAGTGGGGAGAGAGAGAGACTGGGAGTGGGGAGAGAAAGAGACTGGGAGTGGGGAGAGAGAGACGGAGTGGGGAGAGAGAGAGACGGAGTGGGGAGAGAGAGCAAGACTGGGAGTGGGGAGAGAGAGAGACTGGGAGTGGGGAGAGAGAGAGACGGAGTGGGGAGAGAGAGATGGAGTGGGGAGAGAGAGCAAGACTGGGAGTGGGGAGAGAAAGAGACTGGGAGTGGGGAGTGAGAGAGACTGGGAGTGGGGAGAGAGAGAGACTGGGAGTGGGGAGAGAGAGAGACTGGGAGTGGGGAGAGAGAGAGACTGGGAGTGGGGAGAGAGAGAGACGGAGTGGGGAGAGAGAGACGGAGTGGGGAGAGAGAGCAAGACTGGGAGTGGGGAGAAAGAGACTGGGAGTGGGGAGTGAGAGAGACTGGGAGTGGGGAGAGAGAGAGACTGGGAGTGGGGAGAGAGAGAGACTGGGAGTGGGGAGAGAGAGACTGGTAGTGGGGAGAGAGAGAGAGACTGGGAGTGGGGAGAGAGAGAGAGCGAGACTGGGAGTAGGGAAAGAGAGAGACTGGGAGTGGAGAGAGAGAGAGACTGAGAGTGGGGAGAGACAGAGAGACTGGAAGTGGGGAGAGAGAGAGACTGGGAGTGGGGAGAGAGAGACTGGGATTGGGAGTGGGGAGAGAGAGACTGGGAGTGGGGAGAGAGAGTCTGGGAGTGGGGAGAGAGAGAGAGAGACTGGGAGTGGGGAGAGAGAGAGACTGGGAGTAGGGAAAGAGAGAGACTGGGAGTGGAGAGAGAGAGAGACTGGGATTGGAGAGAGAGAGACTGGGAGTGGGGAGAGAGAGAGACTGGGAGTAGGGAAAGAGAGAGACTGGGAGTGGAGAGAGAGAGAGAGACTGGGAGTGGGGAGAGAGAGAGAGAGACTGGGAGTGGGGAGAGAGAGACTGGGAGTGGGGAGAGAGAGAGAGACTGGGAGTGGAGAGAGAGAGACTGGGAGTGGGGAGAGAGAGACTGGGAGTGGGGAGAGAGAGAGAGAGACT
Source organism: Oncorhynchus nerka (assembly GCF_034236695.1). Lineage (NCBI taxonomy): Eukaryota > Metazoa > Chordata > Actinopteri > Salmoniformes > Salmonidae > Oncorhynchus > Oncorhynchus nerka. The sequence continues at coordinate 67,493,558 of NC_088397.1, read as the reverse complement.
GGGAGTGGGGAGAGAGAGACTGGGAGTGCGGAGAGAGAGAGAGACTGGGAGTGGGGAGAGAGAGAGACTGGGAGTGGGGAGAGAGAGAGACTGGGAGTGGGGAGAGAGAGAGAGACTGGGAGTGGGGAGAGATAGAGAGAGACTGGGAGTGGGGAGAGAGAGAGACTGGGAGTGCGGAGAGAGAGAGAGAGACTGGGAGTGGGGAGAGAGAGAGAGACTGGAAGTGGGAGTGGGAAAGAGAGAGACTGGGAGTGGGGAGAGAGAGAGACTGGGAGTGGGGAGAGAAAGAGACTGGGAGTGGGGAGAGAGAGACGGAGTGGGGAGAGAGAGAGACGGAGTGGGGAGAGAGAGCAAGACTGGGAGTGGGGAGAGAGAGAGACTGGGAGTGGGGAGAGAGAGACGGAGTGGGGAGAGAGATGGAGTGGGGAGAGAGAGCAAGACTGGGAGTGGGGAGAGAAAGAGACTGGGAGTGGGGAGTGAGAGAGACTGGGAGTGGGGAGAGAGAGACTGGGAGTGGGGAGAGAGAGAGACTGGGAGTGGGGAGAGAGAGACTGGGAGTGGGAGAGAGAGAGACGGAGTGGGGAGAGAGAGACGGAGTGGGGAGAGAGAGCAAGACTGGGAGTGGGGAGAGAAAGAGACTGGGAGTGGGGAGTGAGAGAGACTGGGAGTGGGGAGAGAGAGAGACTGGGAGTGGGGAGAGAGAGAGACTGGGAGTGGGGAGAGAGAGACTGGTAGTGGGGAGAGAGAGAGAGAGACTGGGAGTGGGGAGAGAGAGAGAGCGAGACTGGGAGTAGGGAAAGAGAGAGACTGGGAGTGGAGAGAGAGAGAGACTGAGAGTGGGGAGAGACAGAGAGACTGGAAGTGGGGAGAGAGAGACTGGGAGTGGGGAGAGAGACTGGGATTGGGAGTGGGGAGAGAGAGACTGGGAGTGGGGAGAGAGAGTCTGGGAGTGGGGAGAGAGAGAGAGAGACTGGGAGTGGGGAGAGAGAGAGACTGGGAGTAGGGAAAGAGAGAGACTGGGAGTGGAGAGAGAGAGACTGGGATTGGAGAGAGAGAGAGAGACTGGGAGTGGGAGAGAGAGACTGGGAGTAGGGAAAGAGAGAGACTGGGAGTGGAGAGAGAGAGAGAGACTGGGAGTGGGGGAGAGAGAGAGAGAGACTGGGAGTGGGGAGAGAGAGACTGGGAGTGGGGAGAGAGAGAGAGACTGGGAGTGGAGAGAGAGAGAGACTGGGAGTGGGGAGAGAGAGAGACTGAGAGTGGGGAGAGACAGAGAGACTGGAAGTGGGGAGAGAGAGAGACTGGGAGTGGGGAGAGAGACTGGGATTGGGAGTGGGGAGAGAGAGACTGGGAGTGGGGAGAGAGAGTCTGGGAGTGGGGAGAGAGAGAGAGACTGGGAGTGGGGAGAGAGAGACTGGGAGTAGGGAAAGAGAGACTGGGAGTGGAGAGAGAGAGAGACTGGGATTGGAGAGAGAGAGAGACTGGGAGTGGGGAGAGAGAGACTGGGAGTGGGGAGAGAGAGACTGGGATTGGGGAGAGAAAGAGACTGGGATTGGGGAGAGAAAGAGACTGGGAGTGGGGAGTGAGAGAGACTGGGAGTGGGGAGAGAGAGAGAGAGACTGGGAGTGGGGAGAGAGAGAGAGACTGGGATTGGGGAGAGAAAGAGACTGGGAGTGGGGAGTGAGAGAGACTGGGAGTGGGGAGAGAAAGAGACTGGGAGTGGGGAGAGAGAGAGAGAGACTGGGAGTGGGGAGAGAGAGACTGGGAGTGTGGAGAGAGAGAGACTGGGAGTGGGGAGAGAGAGAGACTGGGAGTGGGGAGAGAAATAGTCTGGGAGTGGGGAGAGAGAGAGAGAGAGACTGGGAGTGGGGAGAGAGAGACTGGGAGTGTGGAGAGAGAGAGACTGGGAGTGGGGAGAGAGAGAGAGACTGGGAGTGGGAGTGGGGAGAAAGAGAGACTGGGAGTGGGGAGAGAGAGAGAGACTGGGATTGGAGAGAGAGAGAGACTGGGAGTGGGGAGAGAGAGACTGGGAGTGGGGAGAGAGAGACTGGGATTGGGGAGAGAAAGAGACTGGGATTGGGGAGAGAAAGAGACTGGGAGTGGGGAGTGAGAGAGACTGGGAGTGGGGAGAGAGAGAGAGAGACTGGGAGTGGGGAGAGAGAGAGAGACTGGGATTGGGGAGAGAAAGAGACTGGGAGTGGGGAGTGAGAGAGACTGGGAGTGGGGAGAGAAAGAGACTGGGAGTGGGGAGAGAGAGAGAGAGAGACTGGGAGTGGGGAGAGAGAGACTGGGAGTGTGGAGAGAGAGAGACTGGGAGTGGGGAGAGAGAGAGACTGGGAGTGGGGAGAAATAGTCTGGGAGTGGGGAGAGAGAGAGAGAGACTGGGAGTGGGAGAGAGAGACTGGGAGTGTGGAGAGAGAGAGACTGGGAGTGGGGAGAGAGAGAGAGACTGGGAGTGGGAGTGGGGAGAAAGAGAGACTGGGAGTGGGGAGAGAGAGAGAGTGTGTGTTTGTGAGCCTGGTTGTGATTAAGCATCTCAGGCCTCATCCACAAACACCAATTATACAGTGAGGAGCTGCAGCTCTCGTAGCCAGATAGGTGACTCAACCAGAACTGGTTGAAAATAAGGTGACGACATAATAAGGTGCCGAGACAGAAAATAGGCCATCCCAGAAGACAAGGAGAACATGTTTCACCCCATTGAGTTTGTATTGTGGTTAGAGAGTCACCTACAGCCCTAATGTTTCCTCTGTCTAGTCTATCTGAGACTGTTAATCCCTTTGCCATAGCAACGCAAAGTTCAATTTAATCGTCCCATTATTACTAGTGACCTCTTGATTATTGGACTGGCCCATATTGTAATTTGGGTTTATTGGACTATTACTTCTCCGATTCCTCTCGATTCCAAATCAACGTGTTTGGCTTGCTTCCCTGACAAAGTCCCCCTGTAAAAGTCATTTTTAAACCGTGATCCGATGGACAATGCTCAATCAGACCTTTTCAAATGCAGAAGTCTGAATTCTTGCTTTCAAAGTATAATATGATTCTCTGCCCAACTTCTTCTTCACAGCAAGCATCCTTGTTCCTCTTCCTCAAATGGTGAGATTCATCTTGGCTCTGCTGAGTTGACCTGCATTAGCATCTCACCAGTCATAGACTGTCAGTATGTATGGCTGTGGTAGAACCATATGACTGTATAGCATGTCAACTGTGTACATTGTGGTGTCTTGCTGTGGGGGTAAGTGGGAGAATAATGGTAGCAGCACTCTGGAACAGACAGATATCAGCTTCATTAGAAGTGATTAACATTGCGGAAGCTCTCTGTAGAGGGGAGCCTTTGATGTTAGCGCTCATCCCTTTCCTTTGCAGTAATTACATGTGCAGTTTTCACCCCGGCTCAGTGAAACCCTATCCTGCTATCTCTCTCACTCTGCCTCAGACCCCTCTCTCCTCTTTGTCCTTTTCCCCAGAGTTTGTTGATTGATTAATGTTGAGATAGGGTTTAGATGGAGGGACAGGGGTGTGTTTGTGTTTGTGTGTGTGTGTGTGTGTGTGTGTGTGTGTGTGTGTGTGTGTGTGTGTGTGTGTGTGTGTGAGAGAGAGAGAGAGAGAGAGAGAGAGAGAGAGAGAGAGAGAGAGAGAGAGAGAGAGAGAGTTAACCTACACTGGGCGGGGATGCAGTGAAAGTGGATTAGTCTTCAGTCAGAGCCCAGGCCTCTCAGGGTCATTATGGTTACCAGCGTTAAGGAATTAAACCATCGATGCCTTGTCAGACTGGAGCGCTGCAAGAGAAACTAATGGGGTCTGTTCTGGCCTAGTGCCATCACTGTAGAGGGATCGAGATAGAGAGGGGGAGTGAGGGAGGGAAGGATGGAGAGAGGAAGAGAGATAGGGTTGGTGGGAGAGAGGTAGAGAGAGATGGAGAGAAAGTTGGGAGAGACAGGCAGAGAGAGAGGGCTGTGATGTCTAATGTCACTGTGGTTGTCTCTGCAGTCAGCCAACAATGGGATCACGCAGCAGCTGTATTGTTTAGTGTGAACAGCAATCAGCCTTAGTAGCCCTCATTTAGTAGCCCTCATTTAGTAGCCCTCATTTAGTAGCCCTCATTTCGTAGCCCTCATTTCGTAGACCTCAGCTTTTCCAACAAAAGCTGTCAAAGAGAAAAACACAATGCACGTGTTGTCAACACAGAGCAACCGTGGGCAACGTACTCACTCACATTTACTGGGGATGGGCTATGCTTAACTTAATGGCAAGTCATCAACCTTCTGCGGGAGTTCAAATATTTGCTCTGACCATCACTTTTGGTCTGTTGTCTGTTGAATAGACACCCTAATCAGATAGTAGGCCTTATAAATATTGAGATGATAAAAGCAGAGACAAATGGCAGGTATGTCCTGTATGTTACAGTAACACTTGCATTACTAATCCCTCTAACGTCACCTCCTCTCTGTGTTGTGTTCAGGAAGGACCAGCACCTGCTGTCCAGTGTGAACTGCTGGTACCTGGTACTGAACCAGACCAGGAGAGAGAGCAGGGACCACGCCACCCTCAATGACATCTATACCAACAATGTTATCGTCCGCCTCGCCCAGATCAGCGAGGACGTAATCCGCCTCTTCAAGAAGGTCAGTTAATACGTCAGTCATCCCTCTGTCCGTCCGTCTGTCTGTCCCTCTGTTTACACCTTTCCTTATCACCAGTGCCCATGTGGTCAGAGGCAAAGATACAAAAGAGCTCTGGCTTTTTGTGTGAGTTTGCTGAGCAGTAATGGGCAGCATGTGGATTGATGTTTCTCTAAGATCGTGATCATACACAATTAATACCAGGCCTCATTGGTTTCTTTTGGTTAGAACCGCATTCAAACCAGCTTTCAAACCAGGGCTTTTGAAATGAGTCTGAAAGAAAGCAATTTGCCTTCATCCTTTCCGTACTCCAACTTCGGTGTACAGATTGATGGTAGGTTACCGTGAGACTGTGAGCAGCTACATTACCAGCTGACCTGTGTGTCAGCACATTGTATACCTCCGTCGGTTCCATGTGGCCTGTGTGTCAGCACATTGTATACCTCCGTCGGTTCCACGTGACCTGTGTGTCAGCACATTGTATACCTCCGTCGGTTCCATGTGACCTGTGTGTCAGCACATTGTATACCTCCGTCGGTTCCACGTGGCCTGTGTGTCAGCACATTGTATACCTCCGTCGGTTCCATGTGACCTGTGTGTCAGCACATTGTATACCTCCGTCGGTTCCACGTGGCCTGTGTGTCAGCACATTGTATACCTCCGTCGGTTCCATGTGACCTGTGTGTCAGCACATTGTATACCTCCGTCGGTTCCATGTGACCTGTGTGTCAGCACATTGTATACCTCCGTCGGTTCCACGTGACCTGTGTGTCAGCACATTGTAAACCTCCGTCGGTTCCACGTGACCTGTGTGTCAGCACATTGTATACCTCCGTCGGTTCCACGTGACCTGTGTGTCAGCACATTGTATACCTCCGTCGGTTCCATGTGGCCTGTGTGTCAGCACATTGTATACCTCCGTCGGTTCCATGTGGCCTGTGTGTCAGCACATTGTGTACCTCCGTCGGTTCCATGTGACCTGTGTGTCAGCACATTGTATACCTCCGTCGGTTCCACGTGACCTGTGTGTCAGCACAGTGTATACCTCCGTCGGTTCCACGTGACCTGTGTGTCAGCACATTGTATACCTCCGTCGGTTCCATGTGACCTGTGTGTCAGCACAGTGTATTCCTCCGTCGGTTCCACGTGACCTGTGTGTCAGCACATTGTATACCTCCGTCGGTTCCACGTGACCTGTGTGTCAGCACATTGTATACCTCCGTCGGTTCCACGTGACCTGTGTGTCAGCACATTGTATACCTCCGTCGGTTCCACGTGACCTGTGTGTCAGCACATTGTATACCTCCGTCGGTTCCACGTGACCTGTGTGTCAGCACATTGTATACCTCCGTCGGTTCCACGTGACCTGTGTGTCAGCACATTGTATACCTCCGTCGGTTCCACGTGACCTGTGTGTCAGCACATTGTATACCTCCGTCGGTTCCACGTGGCCTGTGTGTCAGCACATTGTATACCTCCGTCGGTTCCACGTGACCTGTGTGTCAGCACATTGTATACCTCCGTCGGTTTCATGTGACCTGTGGAGTAGTAGTAGAGTAGCAGGGTTGAGGAAGAGCAGCCTAGGGTACCCTCCTGACCCCCTAACCTCCATGGTCTCCTAATCCCCCTGGGCCTCTACCTCTGTTGTGAGCAGTGTCTTGCCCTGTGTCAGCAGAGATGACTGAGGTCTAACCCACACACCAGACCCCTGTTTAAACCTGGCAGGACTTCCTGGAGGTGAGACCCAGCCCGCACTGCCATCCTCCATTCACACACTACTGTGCATGTGTGTGTGTGTGTGTGTGTGTGTCGGCAGGAATGTGAATGGGGGGAAAAGCAACACTGTACAGAGCACCTGCCAGGGCTGAAAACAGAACAACACAGCCTCCTGCCAGTCAGTGAAGTGTCCTGATGTAGCTTTTCCTCTGGCTGGTAATATGAATGGAGCTATGTGCGCTCGCTGGCAGGCCTAGAGGTGACAATGAATAACATGTTAAAGAAATATGCTGCGTAGTTTTGTAGCTGTCAAGCAAATGAATGGAGGAGAGAGTTGAGTAGGCTACAAGTGAATCAAGCAGCCCATGAAAGAAAGACCCAGGGATGCCCAAGATGTCTGATATCCAGACAGTCATGAATCAATACTCCATAGATAGTGCCATTTTCATGCGATCTGACCTTTGACTTGACCAGGCCTTTTCTAGACCTGATCTGTCCAGGGAAAAAGACACAGGTCTTTGTTGTAGTATCTCTCCTCAGTGAGGTGTTCTCTGTTGGAGGTTTAGTAGCCTCTGAGTCTGTGGAAGGTCAATTGAATTACTCTTGCGTGTCGTAGCACACACCTCCTTTGCCATTCATTATTTTCCATAGAACGCACAGCCTCTCGTTGATTATCCCTTACGTATATCACCGGTATGACAAAAAAATAAAAATGTTTGCCTAGTCGGCTCAGGGATACAAACCAGCAACCTTTTGGTTACTGGTCCATCATTGTTAACCGCTAGGCTAACCGGGTGTGGTATAGGCTACGGTATAGGCTGCTATACGACACCCCCTTGTGCATTATTGCTTAATTAAAGCACCCATGTCGAGCTATGGCTCAGTCGAGAACTGCAAAGTCTCAGTGGGTTGCAGAGTTCAGAATCCGGTCAAGACAAATGGAACAAACAATAGAATCAGGCTGCACTGTGTTCTTCCTCCTTTTGTTTTAGAGAGAAGAGAGTATTTCATGAATGTATTATTTGTAGTTCAGCACAATCTGACTTGTCACATCTATATTCTTACTGTGTGTTGCATCAGGATTGTCCACTCCCTGCTCTGCTCCACATTGTCTCCCTCTGCAGTGTCTGACATCAGAGCCACCATGCATACAAATGCCATTCAACTGCTGCCAGGAGGCTTTCACATATTTCTCACTAAAAGAGCTTATCACTTATCACGTTCAAGCCAAGGCTCTTTCATATCTGATTTAACAGGGCATGTTCCCTATACAGTCGTGGCCAAAAATTTTGAGAATGACACAAATATTAATTTTCACAAAGTCTGCTGCCTCAGTTTGTACGATTGCAATTTGCATATACTCCAGAATGTTATGAAGAGTGATCAGATGAATTGCAATTAATTGCAAAGTCCCTTTTTGCCATGCAAATGAACTGAATCCCCCAAAAAACATTTCCACTGCATTTCAGCCCTGCCACAAAAGGACCAGCTGACATCATGTCAGGGATTCTCTCTTTAATACAGGTGTGAGTGTTGACGAGGACAAGGCTGGAGATCACTCTGTCATGCTGATTAGGTTCGAATAACAAACTGGAAGCTTCAAAAGGAGGGTGGTGCTTGGAATCCTTGTTCTTCCTATGTCAATCATGGTTACCTGCAAGGAAACATGTGCCATCATCATTGCTTTGCACAAAAAGGGCTTCACAGGTGTTATGGATACAGTTATCCTGTGTGTGTGTTTCTTTTCTCTCCTTCTCCCCTCACAGGTGAAAACCATCACTCCCCAATCAGTCAACAATCAATCATCAATCAGAAGACACACCTCCTCCTATTTCCTACCCTATCACAGTTCCTTCCCCATGGTTTAAAAACCCCATCATTTGTTTGCTCTGGAGCAATCTCTCGCTCAATCTCTAGCTCAATCTCTAGCTCAATCTCTCTGTAAATGCCATGTCTGTAGGTCTCTGTGTTTCACTCTCGCTTTGTGTCTTAACCTCTCTTTTGTTTAAAGCATCTCCATAGCACTTTGTCATCACCTGTGAGTATTGTTTTTGGGTTATGGTGTTTGTTTGTTTGCTGGTGGGAAAAGGGGAAACCAAGACAAGTCGCCCATGGGCATACACTACCCGTAGGTGAACTTTGTTAAATACACTAGTTAGAACTGGGTGGACCACCCACTGTATTTTTGGTTAGTTAGTTAGCTGTTGTTAAAGTAGGCTAGTCTAGCTTAGGGGTGTTTTTGAATACTTATTGTTTCTTTCCTTGGGTCCAGCTCAGCCCCTTTTCCTGCTCCCCCCATTACCGTGTGTTTATAAATAAACCTAGAGTTTGACGGTAGATTTCTGTTGTCGGGGTTATTTCGTGCACACTTTTACTTAGTCACAATAATAATTTGCATGAGTTATGTTACGGGTCTCATTACCATCCCCCTAGACTGTCGGGCCAAAAGGGATTCGTAACAACAGGCAAGGATATTGCTGCCAGTAAGATTGCACCTAAATCAACCATTTATCGGATCATCAAGAACTTCAAGGAGAGCGGTTCAATTGTTCGGCGCCCAAGAAAGTCCAGCAAGCGCCTGGACCGTCTCCTAAAGTTGATTCAGCTGCGGGATCGGGGCACCACCAGTACAGAGCTTGCTCAGGAATGGCAGCAGGCAGGTGTGAGTGTATCTGCACGCACAGTGAGGCGAAGACTTTTGGAGGATGGCCTGGTGTCAAGAAGGGCCGCAAAGAAGCCACTTCTCTCCAGGAAAAACATCAGGGACAGACTGATATTCTGCAAAAGGTACAGGGATTGGACTGCTGAGGACTGGGGTAAAGTCATTTTCTCTGATGAATCCCCTTTCCAATTGTTTGGGGCATCCGGAAAAAGCTTGTCTGGAGAAGACAAGGTGAGCTCTACCATTAGTCCTGTGTCATGCCAACAGTAAAGCAACCTGAGACCATTCATGTGTGGGGTTGCTTCTCAGCCAAGGGAGTGGGCTCACTCACAATTTTGCCTAAGAACACAGCCATGAATAAAGAATGGTACCAACACTGCCTTTTCCAGCATGATGGAGCACCTTGCCATATGGCAAAAGTGATAACTAAGTGGCTCGGGGAACAAAACAGATATTTTGGGTCCATGGCCAGGAAACTTCCCAGACCTTAATCCCATTGAGAACTTGTGGTCAATCCTCAAGAGGCGGGTGGACAAACAAAAAACCACATATTCTGACAAACTCCAAGCATTGATTATGCAAGAATGGGCTGCCATCAGTCAGGATGTGGCCCAGAAGTTAATTGGCCGCATGCCAGGGTGGATTGCAGAGGTCTTGAAAAAGAAGGGTCAACACTGCAAATATTGACTCTTTGCATCAACTTCATATAATTGTCAATAAAAGCCTTTGACACTTATGAAATGCTTGTAATTATACTTCAGTATTCCGTAGTAACACCTGACAAAATATCTAAAGACACTGAAGCAGCAAACTTTGTGGAAATTCATATTTGTGTCATTCTCAAAACTTTTGGCCACGACTGTACTCCCTGGGAGGTCTGATGATGAAGGTAAAATAACAATTTGGCTACTTCTTTCTCTCTCTCTCTCTTTCTCTCCATCTTTTCTCAGTATATTTCAAAGGGTGGAGAGAGACACCAATATTGTCCAAAGCTCAGAAAATTCCATCTCAGCTGGCCCCTCTTCCTGTTGCTATGAGCCCCTCCCTCCGTGATTGATTTCACGTTCCAATTTTTACTCGTCTTCAGCCTGCGTATGTTAGGTCTTGGTTGTTATGGTTAAACCTGTTTGGCGAATCCCATACAAAAATAGATGATGTGCGTTCAAGTATGAAAAGGGTGTGTGTGTGTCTGCGTGCAAGCTTACGTGCAAGTGTGTGTGTGTGTGTGTGGCCTGTGTGTGTTTAGAGATTAGTCCTGGTGCTTGGCTCTGTGCTGTAGAGTCAGAGAGTAGCAGCGCTGCTGACTATCGATCCTACAGTATTACCCTCCACTATGATTTATGTCCACAGAGGGCCACCTTAGCAGGCAGAACCATAAATCCTAGCAGACATGGACGTATAGGGACCATATATCAGTTTCAATATACACAAAGCTAGGGTCTGGAACAGTAGAGACTCTTAGACAGTGGAGGCTTTGGGGACAATATGGGAGTGTGAAACGTCCTATATATGTGTGAGGGTAGTAATGAAAGATACTGTTAGCCATGAGATAGAGTTTTAGAGTAATTACTCATGGTCTCTGCTCTAGAAAAACTTTTCTGAGAAAAGGTTAGTCAGTCATACTTCTGTGAAGTTAGTAAAGGTGTTATTTCCTTTGTGTGCCTACTTCGTTTTCTGTGAATACAGGGATGTGTGGTGTGGGTGGATTCACACACCCCTGTAGTCTCAATCTAGGAACAGATTGCTTTCTGTCGCACGTACAGCCATACTGGCAATGCCTTTCTCTCACTGAGCTCCCACAATACCAGATGTGTTCCCAGTCTCATCATCACTAGCTAGGTTGTGTGGGATGGCTGTAAATGCTGCAGTGTGCCAGGAAAACATTCCCCACACCGTTACACCACCAACCAGTAGCGTTGACTCCAGACAGGATGGCATCATGGACTCACGCTGCTTACACCAAATCCTGACTCTGCCATCAGCATGACGCAACAGGAACCGGATTTGTCAGACCAGGCAATGTTTTTACACTCCTCAGTTGTCCAGTGTTGGTGACCGTGTGCTCACTGGAGCCACTTCTTCTTGTTTTTAGCTGACAGGAGTGGAACCCGGTGTGGTCGTCTGTGGCAGTAGCCCGTCCGGGACAAGGACCGACGAGTTGGCGTCCCGAGATGCCGTTCTGCACACCACTGTTGTACTGCTTCGTTATTTTTCTGTTTGTGGCTCGCCTGTTAGCTTGTATGATTCTTGCCATTCTCCTTCGACCTCTCATCAATGAGCTGTTTTCACCCACAGGACTGCCGCTGACTGGATGTTTTTGTTAGTCGCACCATTCTCTGTAAACCCTAGACACTGTCGTACGTGAAAAGGAAGCAGGCCGTTTCTGAGATACTGGAACAGTATCTGGCACAGACGATCAAGTCGCTTAGGTCACTCGTTTTGCCCATTCTAACATTCAATCCAACAGTAACTGGATGCTTCGGTGCCAGTCTGCCACGGCCACGTCACTCACTGTCTGTAGGAGTGAACCATTTTCGTGAACTGGGTGTACCTAATAAACTGGCCACTAAGTGTTTGTCCTTTGTAAAAACACATGACTCAGAGTCCTGGTCCATCTTGAAAGCTGTTAGAAGAACTCAATGTCATTGACACGTCAAGTTTCCATCAGTTACAGCATATTTCTCAAGGCTCCTTTTGAAAAACAACACTGTTCGTGACATGACAGAATGACAGTCTGGACATCGGTTGACACCAGGGAAAGATGAAACAGCTGATTGTGCCTTTTCTCAGCTCGAGTCATTACTGATGTCATCTACTTGCATGAGAAATGGAAAGACCTCAATGAACTGCATGATTGTGTGTGACCACATCATATAGGCAAGTAATTGGTAACACTATAACTGCTGATAGGGGTGTTTCCCCATCCACTCAGTACAGACCAGAAGTGTCCGTTTATGAGGTGAGGGATGGGACATTTACTCATCAAGCACCACAACTAAACAGCAGTTTTAACAATCAGCACATAAACATCAGTAGCTAAACATAGGCAACGGAGAGGGGTGGAACTCCAGCACTCTCCAGAGGGGAAGTAGTTCATTCACTACTAGTTGTTGATTGTGTTCCACTGGCTGGTCTGGCTGGAAGTCTCTCTTTTGGAATGATGTATGTTTCTGTCCATCCATCACATCTTTATACTCTATGCTCATTCTCAGGCTGTACTGTACACCTTCTTAAAGTGCTGTCAAGATTCAAATCGGTCCAGACAGTGTCTCATCACCACCCACACACTGAAACACTTTGCCTATCAGTTTGTTGGTACAGGATATTCATCGCAATTTGAGCTATTTGTTAATATATGACAGTACATTGATTGATGTGCATTGGCCCTAACTGTTTTCCAACCCCTTGTTTTTCAGAGTAAGGACATTGGGATTCAGATGCATGAGGAGCTGGTGAAAGTGACAAACGAACTCTACACTGTGAGTACAACAAAACCAATCTCCTCCCCCCGTCAGAATCAAACTAACTCTACACTGTGAGTACAACAAAACCAATCTTCTCCCCCCTGTCAGAATCCATCCCTCTCGATGCATCCCTTCATCCAGACACAGCCAGTATCAAGGCCTCTACAGAGAGCAATGTGATGAGGCTAGTGCTCCTAGCTGTCTCTGTCTCTGTGTCTTTCTCTCTCTCTCTCTCTCTCTCTGTCTCTCTCTCTGTCTCTCTCACTCTCTCTGTCTCGCTCTCTTTCTCTCTTTCTCTCTGTCTCGCTCTCTTTCTCTCTCTATCTCTCTGTCTCTGTCTCTGTGTCTTTCTCTCTGTCTCTCTCTCTCTTTCTCTCTGTCTCGCTCTCTTTCTCTCTCTCTGTCTCTCTCTCTCTCCAACTGCAGTGTTTAGCTCAGATGGAGGGGATGATAAGGAGGAGGAGGAGGAGGGTGATTGTTATGATGATGGAATGGAACATTGCATTTCTCTCCAAGTCGGCCAGCTGCAGGCTGCAGCTCAAATCATATCCACATTGCAGGCTGTTCTGATGCCAGTGGCTGGGCCCACAGTAACAACAATGTAAACTCTTTAACCACCATTTGCTCTACCATCTACTGCATCTTTGTGTCCATCAGGGCTTCTCTCTGTGCTTTATTAACTCTTCTATAAACGTTCCATTGTTACCAGGGAGAAATGAAGGGCTGTGTGACACTGTGCTTGTGCCCACCTATAGCTCTCCCATGTCTGGAGAGGCTCCAGGCAACTAGCTACCCCCTAAGTACAGCAGACTGGATGAGTTATTCATCTGATGTCATGAGTGACAGCCTATCAAAGGACATGTCCTCCACAACAGCGTGAAAAGAAAGGGGGTTATAGTGAGCTACAAATAGGTGACTAATTTTAACGCGAAACAGAAACATCATCAACCAAGATCAAGGCCAAAGGACCAAAGACAGACTTTCACCTGTAATGCACTATAGCCCTTACCCAGTTAAGTAAAATATACACTGAGTGGACAAAACATTAAGAACACCTTCCTAATATTGAGTTACACCCCGCCCCTTTGCCCTCAGAACAGCCTCAATTCGTCGGGGCATGAACTCTACAAGGTGTCGAAAGCATTCCACAGGGATGCTGGCCCATGTTGACTCCAATGCTTCCCACAGTTGTCAAGTTGGCTGGATGTTCATTGGGTGGTGGACCATTCTTGATGCACACGGGGAAACTGTTGAGTCAAACCGGTGTGACTGGAACCTACTGTACTACCATACCCCGTTCATAGACACTTAAATAGTTTGTCTTGCCCATTCACCCTCTGAATAGCACACATACACAAGTCATCTCTCAATTGTCTCAAGGCTTAAAAATCTACACCGATTGAAGTGGTTCTATGACATCAATCATACATTTCACCTGGATTCATCTGGTCAGTTTATGTCATGGGAAGAGCAGGTGTATATATCCTCGTTATTCTTATTTTGTGTTACTTTTTACAATGTTTTACTTTACTTGGTGAATATTTTCTTAACTCTTCTTGAACTGCACTGTTGGTTAAGGGCTTGTAAGTAAGCATTTCGCGGTAAGGTCTACACTTTTATGTGACAAATCAAGTTTGATTTGATTCTTAATGTTTTGTATATTCAGTGTATGACTGCATAATAATGACATTGGTCTTTTTTATACCAAGTCAATTAGTATCTGTCTAAATGTGGTATACGTTTCAGGAAATAAACTCATGCATTCTCTCCACTGCAGACTATATTTTATTGACTGATCATTTCTAAAGCTCCAATCACACTCTCTAGTCAATGCTAACGCATCTACTCTCACCCTGCACATGTACTCAGCACCCCCTGCATACTAAAGGAACGAATATGAGAGCTCGCAGCTCCATGTCCAATCACACTCTCTAGTCAATGCTAACGCATCTACTCTCACCCTGCACATGTACTCAGCACCCCCTGCATACTAAAGGAACGAATATGAGAGCTCGCAGCTCCATGTCCAATCACACTCTCTAGTCAATGCTAACGCATCTACTCTCACCCTGCACATGTACTCAGCACCCCCTGCATACTAAAGGAACGAATATAAGAGCCTACAGCTCCATCAGCAGCACCTCTGTCTGCCCTTGAGTCTGCCAGGCTTTCCCCACGAGCACAGAGAGATGATATGTTTATGAATGAGACGAGATTGTTTTTCCTCTTAAGCGGCTGGTGTCCAAGCCACTACCCTGTGTGGGGTAAGGCTCAGGGGGGTCGCTCCAGCAGTGGTGTGCTTTTCAAGGTCACAGCCAGAAGAGTCCAAATGCATCAGGGAGCAGACAGTTGAATAGATCATTATTATCCTGCTCTTCAACAGCTAGGCCCAGCCCAGCCATGGCTTGGCTAAATATGTCGGTAGAATAGAATAGCCATGATAATGTTTTATGATAACGGGGAGAGGCTCACAAATGATCCCTCTCGTCTTCAAGCCCCATCTGCATCGTGTGGTGGCCAATCAAAAATCAAACTAATCAAAAACCTACAGCAGTGACTTTTTCCCGAATGACTCTGATGGCGATGATAATGATGATTATGGTTTCCACTATCGTTAAAGTTTTTCTCCGTATAAAATTGCAGTTGAAAAACATCGGGCGGCAAAAAACAAATGGAGCAATTTAGCTCCTAGAACATTTGACGCTATTGGCTAATTGGTAATCAGATGACAGATCTTATGGACTGCGAACAACAATGTATTTAGTCAGAAGTAGAATTGCAGAAATCCCTTGTGAATGCCTTTCACATGCACTAACACAGAGGGGAGTGATTTAAGAGTGTTGGGCTTCAGCTATTGTTCAAACATTGTTAAAAGTATCTGCTGCCGTTGAGACTGATATTGATTTGAGGGCGCGAGGCTTGATGCCCGTGGCTTGAATTATATCTAGTGAATCTGAAATGAGAAATGAGAGCAAAGTCCTGCAATCTCTTTAGTGGATCACAGAGTCAATTACTCACCTGGCTGTGCTGATCCAGATAGCACAGGAACAAAAAGTCATGCTGCAGTTCACTTGGTTCATTTGTTATTTAACTCTGTCCCACTAGAGGCTGTTTGTCTAATGAATGCAGCAGCACAACACCCTGGTAGTAAGTTTGTTTAAACAAATGATGGAAATGATGGAGATGATGTGCTCTCTCAGTCTCCAACCTGGGTCTGAGATGAGCAGAACAGTCTGATACAGACCGTGTCAGTGTTGCAACAGGCCCACTTTCTCCATCTCTCTCCCGTTTCATTCCGGGTGCTCCTGTAACTGGTAATTGTTATCCATAATGGACATGTTTATTGTGACAGGATTCCTCACACAACCCATTCATATTTTCCAGTTGACAAACTACAGGAAAACAATTTGGCTTTAATTCACAGGCTCATAGAACACAGAATAAAATAGTGACACATTTGTGGCAACATGTTAGGTTGAGTGAGGTCTCTTTAATGCTGCAGCCACAGTTTACTTTCAGTGGAAATTGCAATTCTAGGCAATTCAGAAAGTAAACAAAATGCAAATTCTAAAAGTTAGACCCACTGTTCTGTGTTGTCGGTCTGTCTCTGTCTGTCTGAGGGTTAGACCCACTGTTCTGTGTTGTCGGTCTGTCTCTGTCTGTCTGAGGGTTAGACCCACTGTTCTGTGTTGTCGGTCTGTCTCTGTCTGTCTGAGGGTTAGACCCACTGTTCTGTGTTGTCGGTCTGTCTCTGTCTGTCTGAGGGTTAGACCCACTGTTCTGTGTTGTCGGTCTGTCTCTGTCTGTCTGAGGTTAGACCCACTGTTCTGTGTTGTCGGTCTGTCTCTGTCTGTCTGAGGGTTAGACCCACTGTTCTGTGTTGTCAGTCTGTCTCTGTCTGTCTGAGGGTTAGACCCACTGTTCTGTGTTGTCGGTCTGTCTCTGTCTGTCTGAGGGTTAGACCCACTGTTCTGTGTTGTCGGTCTGTCTCTGTCTGTCTGAGGGTTAGACCCACTGTTCTGTGTTGTCGGTCTGTCTCTGTCTGTCTGAGGGTTAGACCCACTGTTCTGTGTTGTCGGTCTGTCTCTGTCTGTCTGAGGGTTAGACCCACTGTTCTGTGTTGTCGGTCTGTCTCTGTCTGTCTGAGGGTTAGACCCACTGTTCTGTGTTGTCAGTCTGTCTTTGTCTGTCTGTCTGAGGGTTAGACCCACTGTTCTGTGTTGTCAGTCTGTCTCTGTCTGTCTGAGGGTTAGACCCACTGTTCTGTGTTGTCGGTCTGTCTCTGTCTGTCTGAGGGTTAGACCCACTGTTCTGTGTTGTCGGTCTGTCTCTGTCTGTCTGAGGGTTAGACCCACTGTTCTGTGTTGTCAGTCTGTCTCTGTCTGTCTGTCTGAGGGTTAGACCCACTGTTCTGTGTTGTCGGTCTGTCTCTGTCTGTCTGAGGGTTAGACCCACTGTTCTGTGTTGTCAGTCTGTCTCTGTCTGTCTGTCTGAGGGTTAGACCCACTGTTCTGTGTTGTCGGTCTGTCTCTGTCTGTCTGAGGGTTAGATCCACTGTTCTGTGTTGTCGGTCTGTCTCTGTCTGTCTGAGGGTTAGACCCACTGTTCTGTGTTGTCGGTCTGTCTCTGTCTGTCTGAGGGTTAGACCCACTGTTCTGTGCTGTCTGTGCTGTGCTATCTGTCTGTCTTGAGGGTTAGACCTACTGTTCTGTGCTGTCTGTGCTGTGCTATCTGTCTGTCTGAGGGTTAGACCCACTGTTCTGTGCTGTGCTAGCTGTCTGTCTGAGGGTTAGACCCACTGTTCTGTGCTGTGCTATCTGTCTGTCTGAGGGTTAGACCCACTGTTCTGTGCTGTCTGTGCTGTGCTATCTGTCTGTCTGAGGGTTAGACCCACTGTTCTGTGCTGTCTGTGCTGTGCTATCTGTCTGTCTGAGGGTTAGACCCACTGTTCTGTGCTGTCGGTCTGTCTCTGTCTGTCTGAGGGTTAGACCCACTGTTCTGTGTTGTCAGTCTGTCTCTGTCTGTCTGAGAGTTAGACCCACTGTTCTGTGTTGTCGGTCTGTCTCTGTCTGTCTGAGGGTTAGACCCACTGTTCTGTGTTGTCGGTCTGTCTCTGTCTGTCTGAGAGTTAGACCCACTGTTCTGTGTTGTCGGTCTGTCTCTGTCTGTCTGAGGGTTAGACCCACTGTTCTGTGTTGTCGGTCTGTCTCTGTCTGTCTGAGGGTTAGACCCACTGTTCTGTGTTGTCGGTCTGTCTCTGTCTGTCTGAGGGTTAGACCCACTGTTCTGTGTTGTCGGTCTGTCTCTGTCTGTCTGAGGGTTAGACCCACTGTTCTGTGTTGTCGGTCTGTCTCTGTCTGTCTGAGGTTAGACCCACTGTTCTGTGTTGTCGGTCTGTCTCTGTCTGTCTGAGGGTTAGACCCACTGTTCTGTGTTGTCGGTCTGTCTCTGTCTGTCTGAGGGTTAGACCCACTGTTCTGTGTTGTCAGTCTGTCTCTGTCTGTCTGAGGGTTAGACCCACTGTTCTGTGTTGTCGGTCTGTCTCTGTCTGTCTGAGGGTTAGACCCACTGTTCTGTGTTGTCGGTCTGTCTCTGTCTGTCTGAGGGTTAGACCCACTGTTCTGTGCTGTCTGTGCTGTGCTATCTGTCTGTCTGAGGGTTAGACCCACTGTTCTGTGCTGTCTGTGCTGTGCTATCTGTCTGTCTGAGGGTTAGACCCACTGTTCTGTGCTGTCTGTGCTGTGCTATCTGTCTGTCTGAGGGTTAGACCCACTGTTCTGTGCTGTCTGTGCTGTGCTATCTGTCTGTCTGAGGGTTAGACCCACTGTTCTGTGTTGTCGGTCTGTCTCTGTCTGTCTGTCTGAGGGTTAGACCCACTGTTCTGTGTTGTCGGTCTGTCTCTGTCTGTCTGAGGGTTAGACCCACTGTTCTGTGCTGTCTGTGCTGTGCTATCTGTCTGTCTGAGGGTTAGACCCACTGTTCTGTGCTGTCTGTGCTGTGCTATCTGTCTGTCTGAGGGTTAGACCCACTGTTCTGTGCTGTCTGTGCTGTGCTATCTGTCTGTCTGAGGGTTAGACCCACTGTTCTGTGCTGTGCTAGCTGTCTGTCTGAGGGTTAGACCCACTGTTCTGTGCTGTCTGTGCTGTGCTAGCTGTCTGTCTGAGGGTTAGACCCACTGTTCTGTGCTGTCTGTGCTGTGCTAGCTGTCTGTCATGCTAGGTTGGGTGAGGTCTCTGCATTAACATGTCAGTGCTGCAGCCACGGTTCACTTTAAGTGGAAATCACGTATGTCTGTATTTCCACAATGGAATATGTTCCTGGTAGCTTTCATCAGTGCAAAAACAGAGAGCGTGTTCCTAAGTCAAATAGCCTCAGGGTATTGTCTGAGTGGAGACTCACCGTAACCACACACACCTCCTGGAAGGGAGACCCTGCCTCACCTCAATGTTCCTGCAAATGTCTTTGTCTTTAGCTGCAGGTCTTTTAGTTGTGCTGCTCAAAGTTGACTGGAAACTGGGTTGCCAACTTAGGGAGATGCACACTGCTGACCTAGTTTCTCGAAACACTGGAGTGACTTCTTTCTACTGTGAGCTCTGTCATATACCAGAGTAGATCATAGTTTTTATTTTCTTTGTTTTTTTCTCTTTTGCCTTTCAAATCTTTGTCTTTTTTTTTCTTTTTCTCCTAAGACTTGTAGCACCTTGTGCAGTGGAGCTCTGTTGATGGAAACATAGACTAGATGACGGATACATGCTGTTCTTCTGACAAAGAAACCTTACTATCACACAGTAGCAGTCAGATGGAAATAGTAGAGATTCTGTCTGTGTGTTTGAGTTGAACCCGAACTAACCCATTAACCCTGTGGTGGTCACATAAGGGTCTAGTACTCTTTCCAGATGAAAGGCAGCCACACCATCCAGTCACATGATGCTACACAAAGTGAGCATTAACTACTGGAAGAGAACAAACTAGCGTTAATGTCAGGCTCTCAGTCAGTCTAACATCCTGGGGTGTATCTAGTTATAGTACTGGGTCTCACTCACTGTCGAGTAAAACGCACAGGAGGCGTTTTAAGATGCTGCACACATCAGGGCTCTACTTTACAAGGGTGTCTGTCTGTCTGTCTGTCTGTCTGTCTGTCTGTCTGTCTGAGGTTTAGACCCACTGCGATATGCTGTGCTGTCTGTCTGTCTGTCTGTCTGTCTGTCTGTCTGTCTGTCTGTCTGTCTGTCTGAGGTTTAGACCCACTGCGATATGCTGTGCTGTCTGTCTGCCAGTCATGCTCCATTGAAAACATTATCTGACTGGCATCTGCTGGCTAAATGGGGGACACGAGCACTGAAGTAGAAACACACACCCTACAGTGTGTGTGTGTGTGTGCATGTGTGTCTGTCTGTGTGTGCACACGCACGTGTTCTTGCTTGTGTGTACGCTCACTGAGCTTAGGCCAACAAAGGGGCAAATAACAGCTTCCACATGCCAACGTTGAAGGGAATATATCATGCAGCTTGATGTTAGTATAGCAGAGATTCAAACTATGTGTCACCTCAGGTCACTCATTTGTTCGCTCTACTTCCAGTTTTTGTTCCACCCTCCTCATCCTGTCCTGTTCCTCCAGGTGATGAAGACCTACCACATGTACCACACAGAGAGCATCAGCGCTGAGAGCAAGCTGAAGGACGCTGAGAAGCAGGAGGAGAAGCAGTTCAGTAAGTCTGCTGACCTCAACGTCCACCTGCTGCGCCACGAGGACCGACCCCAGAGACGCAGCTCCGTCAGGAAGATCGAGAAGATGAAGGAGAAGGTGAGGCTGACACCAAGGCTTGATGACCGTAATAATATCTATAACAGCTGTTGGCTGGGACTGCTGCTGGTACTGTACGTTTTCAGCCTAGTCACTTCCATAAGTGGTATTTTGTGTGCCCATGTTGGGCCAGAGGGATCCTCTCAGTAGTATGTGAATGAAAAGATAGTAAGGCTTTGTGAGAGTGGGTGCAGGTCCATTGTTTAAGCTCACCGCTCTGAGAGAGAGAGCCGACCGCCCGGAGCATGGGTCCACAGCTAGACACACATGCACTCTGAAAGCTGCGTTTTTGGCAAGGGCATGTCATGGTAAAGCCTACACCTGTTGTATTCGGCGCATGTGACAAATACAATTTGATTAGATTTTCAGGGGGAATTTATGCAATGCATCTCCATTATCAGTGCAGCTCAGGGAATCAAAAGGCTGTCAGGCCAACAGCTTTCCTCCCTCCTCAGGCTGCCATCTCTACAGAGATGCTGCCAGGAGAACCATACCAACCCCACTCACTATTTATAACTTGCTGTAGCTATGAACGTTATTTCTCTCCGCGCTGCCTAGTGACTTCATTTTGCAGGCTACAGTGGCAGTCTCATTCAGAATCCTTCTAGCTACCTCCGAACAAAGAAGGAGAGGAGACAAGAAGGAGAGGAGACAAGGATATGAGACAATCAAGCCATAATCCCCTTTTCTCCAATGTACTGTCTTCATTTGCATGATAATGGACATGTGCAATTTGAGTTAGTGAATGATGTATATTTGAAGTACATATGTATGTATTTGAAGTACATGTTATCCAGTATTATCCATCTGGAAGAGGATAATGAGTGGTTTCAAACACACTCACACACAGACACAAGTGGAGGTTTGGCTGTTAAATTGTCTCTCTCTTTAGTCCTGCTTGTGAGCCAAGTCTCAATGATTCTGTGTCGCTGCTTTCCATTTCAGTCAATTGTTTTTGTCAATACCATTATGTATTGGTCTACTAGCATCCATTAGTGATGCTATGTGAACAGCAGACGACTACTTCTTCTGTTTTATGAATCATGTAATATTTCCCAGCCGGATGCGTTAAGCAGATGCAGCATGTCCAGTTACCCATAGCAACAAAGCCAGTGCACCATCTAGAGCTATGTGTTATTTCTGCAATGAGAAATCTAAACGGTTTAAATACAGCATATTTCTATAGATTTCATTCTCGTAGATGACCTGTCATTGACACATTGTAAATATGACTTGTTTTATGTGTGGGCACAATTGGAGAACACTCGTGTGACTGTTTGTGTTAGTCTGTTTTTGTTTGCAAGCACACTGGACCGAAACAATATTTTATGGCTATTTCATTGTTCACATCTGGGCTGTGCAGATTGTTGTGCCAAGTGTTAGCAGACAGACAGAATGGCTGTGAGGGAGTGACTGAAGGACCAGCCTGGGTAGACCACTTATGATATTGTCGACATGGGGCTTCTTAAAAAACATCTCTTACAGTGGACCCCTCTAACCTCTTTCCTTACAACACTAAGCCAGGCCATCAGGCTGCACAGCAATCCTCCTATGTTATTGTGCAAATACCATTTAGCCCACTCAACGTTGCTTCATTTCATGGACTGTTCTCCCCCTCTTTGTCTGCTCTCTTTCTCCCCTCTCCTTCCCCCAGAGGCAAGCCAAGTACTCCGAAAACAAGCTGAAGTGCACTAAAGCCCGCAACGACTATTTGTTGAACCTGGCAGCAACGAATGCCGTTGTGGCGAAATACTACATCCACGATGTCTCTGATATGATTGATGTAAGTATGCGATAGACACACAGGCTGGTGTGTGTCTCACAGCTGGGATTGTCTAATGTTGGTCTAACGTTGGTCTAATGTTGGTCTAACGTTGGTCTAAGGTTGGTGTAATGTTGGTCTAACATTGGTCTAATGTTGGTCTAACGTTGGTCTAAGGTTGGTGTAATGTTGGTCTAACATTGGTCTAACGTTGGTCTAACGTTGGTCTAATGTTGGTCTAACGTTGGTCCAATGTTGGTCTAATGTTGGTCTAACATTGGTCTAACGTTGGTCTAATGTTGGTCTAACGTTGGTCTAAGGTTGGTATAATGTTGGTCTAACATTGGTGTAACGTTGGTCTAATGTTGGTCTAACGTTGCTACACTATATATTCTCACCATCTGTTTCACAGTTCTTAGCCCGTTTGCTGTATTGCTTCAAGCTGCTCTGTTGGTTTGAAACACTGAAAGTGTTTACCTCCATTTTGTGTCTCTTAATCTCAAACACAATAGTTTGTTCTAAGCCCTCCAGTAGTACTGTTGTATGTCTAACTGAATGGCTGAATGACTATATCTAACTGAATGACTATATGTTACCACCCAAAAGGCATTGTTATGATTCTTCTGGAATATGAATGATAACTTCCTGTCAAGGGAATGGTTCAGTGTTGACAGTCAGAATACCTTCCTCCTGGTCTTCTCTTCCCTCTCGTACCCCTGTTCTCCTTTCCTCCCTCTGTCATGCCCTCATATATCTGGGAGGGCTTGGAGTGCTGTCAGGGCTAAGGTCCCTTTGGAAGCTGTGCTGAGAGACTTGGAGCAGAGCGTGGCCCTGTTACTGTCACACACCACACTCTCCCAGGGAGCCAACCAAAACACACTGATGGTGAAACATGACCCTGGGTGGCACAGACACACACACACACACACACACACACACACACACACACACACACAGAAACGAATCTGGTCCTATGTGCTTCCTACTTCAAAACAAAACACTTCCCTTTTATTTTACTTCATTCCTCAAATCTACAGTACAGCCAGGGTTTTCACCCTCTTCTTTTGGTCCACTTCTAATAAATAATGTGTTACGTTGAACTGTATGCAACTTCCCCTCCAGAGTATCCATTGGATTATAGAAATAGAGAGTAATACACAGTTACATGACAGAAAAGACCATACCTAGGTGAACCACCATCATAATTCAAAATGCAAAGCCAATGCAGCCCAGCAGCAAGTCTGCTTGAGAAGTCTGTGATTACGGTTGGTGAACAGGGTGAGTTTGCTTTGTGGACCACTAATGGCTGGAGGAATGAAACCCTAGCCAGGGTCTGGGTGCAGGCTCTGTGTATACAGGCAACTATGTGGCCAGTATGGTTGGCAGGGTTCATTCAGCCCCGGGTTACCTGGTAGTTGTGGCAGGGATCATTCAGCCCCGGGTTACCTGGTGGTTGTGGCAGAGATCATTCAGCCCCGGGTTACCTGGTGGTTGTGGCAGAGAT